>NC_141025.1:4932500-4987500 GCF_052040795.2 Danio rerio | reverse complement strand
TAAAACAACAGAGACTGATTAACAGAAATTTACCAGAAATTTTAATTTAAGGAAATTTCTGTAATTTAATATTTCTGGCACCCCAGCTGCAAATTAGCAAACAAAACACAAGGTAGGCCTAGTGGGCAAAAAGGGGATGTCTTTCAGATGATTTTAGAAGCTGTCATTCATTTATTCTCACCATACTTAAAGTCTCTTGTTTATCTTCATAGCATCCATGAGGGATAAAAGAACAGCATTTTAACTCTTGTCTTTCGTGAAATGAAGTTGCTGTTTAATGTATAGTAAATCGGACTCATTCAAGTAGAATCGCTGCGCAAAAGTTCGTTATGAATGCATGCTACACTTCCGACTGTACAGTGTGTTTTCTTTTTTTTTATAATGCAGAGTTTTGAGGTAAAGGACGTTTTCCTTTGCTATTCACTGACAGCTAAACAGGCCCACACAGTTCATCAAACTTCGTCTTTTAAAATCTAAATTGGAAGCAGAATAAAACAGTGTCCTTATAAACCTGCATATCAGCGCGCTGCTACATTGAAAACATATGATTCGATTCGCGCCTTCTGATTGGTTCTTGGGATATAGCGGCTTTTGTTGTCAAAGGCAAGTGGTGTTTTTAGCGAATTTTGCCAACAAACTGTTATTTCTGAATGCGCTGATGCTGGGATTAGGATGATTAGAAGCAAATCTATTTGTTGATGGTGTACTACGTGCCTAAAGCCGTAGCTAAAGAAGTGGCGTTTAGTAGCTTTTGCATCTGGACACTTTATATATAGTCCCACCCTAAAGGACTGATTGCCCCACCCTAAAGGACTTATACCCCCAAACACGCAAAACGCTCAATTCGCCCCGCGCCATTCGCGTAATTTGCGTAATTCTTGCCGCGCCACAGGATGTCTATTCGCGCGTTTGCATTGACTTAACATGTAAATCAGTCGCGCTTGACGCGCGTTCCGCGTCTGGTGTGAACGCAGCATAAAGAGCTGATATGCCCACCCTAAAGAACTGATAGCTGAATAGCTGATAGCGCGACCCTAAAGGACTGATAGCTCTGGTCTAAATAGCTGATAGCTCCACCCTAAAGGACTGATAGCTCTGGTCTAAATAGCTGATAGCTCCACCCTAAAGGACTGATAGCTCTGGTCTAAATAGCTGATAGCTCCACCCTAAAGGACTGATAGCTCTGCTTAAAAAGACTGATAACCCCGCCATAAAGGACTCATAGCTCCACCATAAATGACTAATAGCTCCGTCCTAAAGGATTAAAAGCTCCGCCCTTAAGGACTGATAGCCCCACCCTAAAGGAATGATAGACCCACCCTAAAGGATTGGTAGCTCCACCATAAATTATTGATAGCCCCGCCCTAAATGACTGATAGCTCCGCCCAAAAGGACTGATAGCCCCACCCTAAAGGACTGATAACACCAAACTAAAAAATTACTGATAGCTCCGCCCTAAATGACTGATAGCTCTGCCCAAAAGGACTGATAGCCCCACCCTAAGGGACTGATAGCGCCACCCTAAATGACTGATAGCTCCGCCCTAAAGCACTGATAGCGCCGCCCTAAAAGACTGATAACCTTTGCCTAAATGACTGATAGCTCTGCCCTTAAGGACTGATAGTGACGCCCTAAATGTCTGATAGATCCGCCCTATATTACTGTCATGTTCACCAGGCAACAACTACCAGATGTCACTGGTAAACACACACACACACACAAACACACACTTAGGACTACAGGGGCCTTGCGTGGAAATCATACTAAAACATTGCGTACGCACATTTACAACAGAAAAAAATTCAGCTGTATGAAACACTGCCTACGCCGAATCTCACGCATATTCTTTTGTACATCTGAATGAAGGTGAAACAGAGCGCAACATGCACGAGCACAAAACCACTCCCTGCCTCCTCCCCCTTATGAATATGCTAATGACTCTACTTTGGCAAAACCCAACGAAAAAGCAAAGGCAAAAGCAAGCAAGAAGAGAAACTTTGAACAGAATGTGAATTGTAGGTGCTGCTATTGGAGGTAGACCAGAGAAAAGCGGTGTTATTTGCAAGTTTGTTCTCCGGAATTAACAACAAAAGAAAAAAATTGAGTGGGAGAGTTTAGCTGATGCGGTTAACACAGTTGGGTCTGAACATCGCACTGAGTGAACTAGAAACAGAAATAGTGTGGTTTATAGGTGTAAAATGTTGCAGAACCCTTAACCCTTAGTCTCAGTGGCGCAGCTCATACGACGCATGTCAACATGTTTTGACACGTTCGAGCATGAACTCGGTTCGAATCCAGCGTCTGATGAACTCTTTCTTCTTTTTTCCCCTGCTACATATCAGATTTTGCCTACTATTTATCACGAGAAAGACAAGTAGGAATCATTAATAAGTCTGTGCATCATATTTTATTTGCACATTTATTGAATGGAAATGTTTCTGATTCACGAATGCAAATTCATCTTCAGATAGTGTCTTTATAGCAATGTGTGTGCGGTAGATAGCTCAGATTACATTGGGAAAACAGGCGACCGCTGCAAATTGTGCTTTAATGTTTGCTGGTCAACTGTATGGTATGGAAACCTTATATACCTGCTAGATGAACCCGTCTCATACAGCTGCCATTGCAAGGCTCAGACACTTTGTAGAGAGGAATTTAACACAACTGCCTCTAGGAGTCGCCAATGGAAATAAAACAGACACGCACAAAAAATGTGCGTACGCCAGCCATAAAGCTGGCGTGGAGCTGCGCACATTCCCACGTTCAGTTCATTGTTAGTAAATCCAAACGTGAGAGATTCTGAGCGTGAAACCTGGCGTACGCAAAGTTTTTGTGCGTACGCAGCGTTGATACATGAGGCCCCAGATCTGCTGAACAATGGACTACATATTCAGTCATGCCACACACACACACCTGAATATAAGCATTATTTCACGAATGATTCTACGAAAAATCTTCAAGTATTCTTTACATATTTAGATTTTTTTTAAAAATGCAAAAAAAAATTATAATTTTATTTATTAATAAATGGCCTTTTTCTAGACATCCAAGGTTGCCCTCCAACAAACATTTAATAAAGCAATCAATAAAACATAATAAATCCCATCTTTAACGCATTAAAGAAATAGAAACATACTCTCCTGGTCTCCTTCAGGCTGTAGAGGCGTCTCTTGTGGTCTGCAGTGTTTTTAGCACGTCTTGAGCATCGTGAGGAAGTCTGAGAGCTTCTGTAGTGTAAGAAGGAGACATCAGAAGAATGTTAAGCACAAGTTTAAAGAGTTTCTGGGTCATTGAACTTATAACTGAAATATTGCAACAGAACATTTGGTTTGTTTTTGAGGGCTAAGATTTGTTTTTTTGTTTGACTTTATTAAGCTTCCAGCCTCCGCCGCTGGGACTGCAGCTCTGCACAAGACGTTTGGCCAGTGGAGAAATTACAATGGTCATGCCCAACTGAGTCTGGTTTCTCTTAAGGTTTTTTCTTCACTTTCGCTAATTGATGAAGTCTTTCCTTTGTCGCTGTCGCCACTGGCTTGCTTGGTTCGGGATCAGTAGAGCAACGCATCTATGGATTTTCTCTTCAGTGTTTGGACTCTCAGTAGTGATTATTAAACCACACTGAACTGAGCTAAACTGAACTGAACTTAAACACTAAAAACTGAGTTACTCTGTTCCAATTTACTATGATCTTCTATGTGAAGCTGCTTTGACACAATCTACATTGTAAAAGCGCTGTACAAATAAAGCTGAATTGAATCAACAGATTCAGTTCAAGTGTTGATAGATAATGAAATACCTGTGTGAGAGCTGCTGCCCGGCAAAATGAGAAGTGATCGCATTCAGTCCACCTGCACTAAAAGCTCTTATTCCTGGTTTTAATCTCTTTTTGAGAGCGACGTCCCGGGACAAAACCTTCAGAGACAGAAACCGCCATCCGTTTTCCCTTCCACCCACACATGCAGGAAGCTCATCCAGATGACTGTTATACTGAACAGCAGAAAACAAGTAAATAAGTATGTCAGTTATATTTATATAGCACATTTATTAGAGTAAAACTGCCCAAAGTGCTGATTGGAGCAAAAATAAGAGGAATAAAACAAATGTGTTCAGTGGTTATATTTCCTGGGGTTCGACTGATAAAATTTATATCTAATTATCATCAAAACTATTACAAAAAACAAAAATTACATTCAATTAAAACAACAGTATGGCGATATTGTCGCCTCAGAGCAAGAAGGTCTCTAGTTCGAGTCCCGCCTGGGCCAGTTGGCATTTTTGTGTGGAGTTTGTATGTTCTCCCCGTGTTGGCGTGGGTTTCCTCCGGGTTCCTCCACAAGTCCAAACACATGTGCTATAGGCCCTCATTGTCAGGGGTCACCACAGCGGAATGTACCACCAACTATTCCAGCATATGTTTTACGCAGCGTATGCCCTTCCAGCTGCAACCCAGTACTGGAAAGCACCCATATACTCTCTCATTCACACACATACACTACAGCCAATTAAATTCATTCAGTTCACCTATGGCGCATGTGTTTGGACTGTGGGGGAAACCGGAGCACTCGGAGGAAACTCAGGCCAACACAGGGAGAACATGCAAACTCCGCACAGAAATGCCATATTCATTCATTTTCTTTGCGGCTTAGTGCCTTTATTATTCTGGGGTCAACACAGCAGAATGAACCGCCAACTTTCCAGCATGTGTTTTACATAGCGGATGACCTTTCAGCTGCAACCCATCACTGAGAAACACCCATACACTCTTACATTCACACACATACACTATAGACAATTCAGCCTACCCAATTCTCCTATAGCGCATGTGTTTGGGCTGTTGGCGAAACTGGAGCACCCGGAGGAAACCCACGCCAACACGGAAAGAACATGCAAACTCCACACATAAATGCTAACTGACTCAGCCGGGACTCAAACCAGCGACCTTCTTGCTGTGAGGCGATCGTGCTACTCGCCTGGCCACCGTGACACCAAAATAAATAAATATTTTACATGATAATAAAAACTAGTTTTTAATCATTTAATAATTTGGCAGTGATGCTAAAACTACAGAGCACCAGCTTTCCTGACCTGACCGGAGGAAGCGAGGAGTTTTTCCCCAGACAAATACTGTCTTCTTCCTCCTCCAGTGTGGAAAATCTTGAACACAAGTGAAGGTGGAAACCGAGGACCAGCAAATCTGAAGAGAAATTCAAAGTTTACTGATTAACTTGAGAAATATTTAATGGAATAAAATACTCGACAGAGTGGGTTCAGGAAACAGTGGGTCACAATAGTCTTTAAATGCCATAAGTGAAATGACTTTTAAAATAAAAACAAATGTGGGCGGGGCTTGGATTTTTCCCTGGATGTGATTGGATGGGTGTGGTTCGCCATCTCATGTGATTGACAGGTTGACCCCGCACTGTTGACTTATAAGCACCAATCAGAGAGGTTGCTGAAGAGGGAGGAATTATTTTGACAGTTTATCTGTGATGCATGTTCCCTGTTTTAATTATACGCTGCTTAACTGTTGTGTGAAGAACATCCACCTGAATCTGAGCTTGCACTTCAGACTGGGGTCTTTCAGGAGATCGGCTTCTTTAGGACTGAGCTGACGCAGAACTGCTGATGCCAAACACTGCTCCTGAGACACACACACCACTAAAATTACTACTGGAAAAGTGCTGACAGGAACGTAATGGGAAGAAAATCAATCCCACATCTAATAAATGTCTTGCTCTTCTGTAAGAAAATAATTAAATTGAAGTCTGAGTGACTGGTGTGCAGAATAAGTCGTGTTTACGCTGTAAAGATAGCAAAAGTTGACAAGTTTAGGGGCATATTTACTGCATTTTAAATAAAATCAGGAATATTTTATTTTTTAGTACTTTAACTATATATACTCACCGGCCACTTTATTAGGTACACCTGTCCAACTTCTCGTTATCGCAAATTTCTAATCGGCCAATCACATGGCAGCAACTCAATGCATTTCGGCATGTAGACATGGTCAAGACGATCTGCTGCAGTTCAAAGCGAGCCTCAGAATGGGGAAGAAAGGGGATTTAAGTGACTTTGAACGTGGCATGGTTGTTGGTGCCAGAAGAGCTGGTCTGAGTATTTCAGAAACTGCTGATCTGCTGGGATTTTCACGCACAAGCTTCTCTAGGGTTTACAGATAATGGTCTGAAAAAGAGGAAATATCCAGTGAGCGGCAGTTCTGTGGGCGCAAATGCCTTGTTGATGCTAGAGGTCAGAGGAGAATGGCCAGACTGTAACTCAAATAAGCACTCGATACGACCGAGGTCTGCAGAAGAGCATCTCTGAACACACAACACGTCCAACCTTGAGGCGGATGAGCTACAGCAGCAGAAGATCACACCGGGTGCCACTCTTGTCATAAGAACAGGAAACTGAGGCTACAATTCACACAGACTCACCAAAACTGGACAATAGAAGATTGGAGAAACATTGCCTGCTCTGATGTAATGGTGTGGGGGATATTTTCTTGGCACACTTTTGGGCTCATTAGTACCAATTGAGCATTGTGTCAACGCCACAGCCTACCTGAGTATTGCTGCTGACCATGTCCATCCCTTTATGAGCACAGTGTCTCAATCTTCTGATGGCTGCTTTCAGCAGGATATCACACCATGTCATAAAGCGTGAATCATCTCAGACTGGTTTCTTGAACATGACAATGAGTTCACTGTACTTAAAGAGCCTCCACAGACACCAGAGCTCAATCCAATAGAGCACCTTTGGGATGTGGTGGAACGGGAGATTCACATCATGGATGTGCAGCCGACAAACCTGCAGCAACTGTGTGATGCTATCATGTCAACATGGAGCAAAATCTCTAAGGAATATTTCCAGTACCTTGTTGAATCTATGCCATGAAGGATTAAGAAAGGTTCTAAAGGCAAAAGGGGGTCTAACCCGGTACTAGTAAGCTGTACCTAATAAAGTGGCCGGAGAGTGTATGTATTTTAGATGCATTTTATTTTTTACAGCACAATATTAATATTTAACCTCCATTTGATCTCACATCTACAAACATTATATCAGTGTTTAAACTTTGAATTTTAATCATAAAATTTTATAAAATTATAATATTTAAACTCCATTACATCTACACCTACAAACACTATATCAATGTTTAAACTTTCATCAAACTTTAATCAAAGCAAGTGAAGATTTAGAGGAAATGTTAAAATAATAAAATTAACAAATTAATTTTCCACAATATCAAAGGTTTAAACATAATTAATTATAGCAAATGCAACATTAGAATATCGATGGATGGATGGATATATGGATGTATGGATAGAAATTATGTGTGTATATGTTTATTAAATGCACAACAAATGAACATTTAGATTTTATTATTATCACAATAATATATAATTTGACTTTTTCGCTAAATATTTTGGTTCATTAGTCATTTTTTAGTTCGCAAATAATAAAAAATACTATTAAAATATCATATGGCTGATGGTTTTAAACTTACAGCTGATCGTACAGTATTCATGAGGAGTCTGAAGAGTCGCCTGTCTCTGAATGATCTCCAACACGCCAGTATTTTTCTGGCACAATCCTCATAACTCTGCATTCTGAATCATAAAGAACAATTTAGCTTATTAGCAATGTATTATCAAAACATTAGCGCCATTATAACGTGTCAAACGCCACTGAGCTCTTTTATAACAACCGCGTTCACCTGCTCACCGACAAAACAAAACTTCCGTTGACTCTTGGTTGCTAAGAAACCAATGAAAAGCTTAAAAACAAAAGATAATCCGTGTATTTTCATTATGAAAGCTTTCCTCGTCAAGACAAAATGAAAATATTATAAAATTAAATAAATACTGACGTAAATAATGCACGGATTAAAGAAAAAAAAATCAATGCGAAAAAAAGATTTGGCGCAAAAACACCGCCAAGGGCGCCACAGCCACCCCATTATGACTTTGCAGTTAGTATTATTAATTTAAATGTAGCCTACTTACGTAAATGTACAATATTTCAATGAATAAATAAATAAAATGCAGCCACTAAATTATTATTGATTGATTGCAGGCTGCAGCAAGGCACCTAACCTAGATTTAATCTTAATCGTGAAGACAGGGTCAGGGATGCCCTACTTGCTGAATTTATCAAACAGAGCAAGTAACTGAAGTTACTTACTGGTATCATCTCCATAAGCCAATTAGCAGATACACTGTTTTTTTTTTTTTTTTTGAAAGATGTAAGAGATTCCAATAGCTATTAATATTATCCATACTTTTTTCAGAGCTTCAGGCCTTTACTTGAATACCAGCAAGTGTGAATTAATGTCTCTTAAGGATTGTAGTTTATCTTCTGTTTGTGGAATCCCTATAAAAGATGAAATTCAAGTATTATTCATATGAGTATTATTCATAATATTAATTTAAAAAACCTATTAATTACTTATTTAATAATTAATGTAACTGATCAAATCAGTGCAGTCTTAATGTCCCTTAAAAAGACAATAAAAATACAAATATTAATGTTCATAATGACCAAGTTACTGATGATGGACAAAAATGATGACTGATGATTCTATTATTTCAGGATTAGAAAGAAGCCTGCTACAAGAGAGACAGTGGAAGGGAGCCTCCAAGATGTTTTTATTGGCATCTGCTGATCATGAGGGGGAAGACAAAAGAAACTGCATTTTCCTTTAGCTTATATCAGGGCTAATGTAAAAACTGTAATTATACAGAGTGTTATTCATATTATTTATTAAATTACCCATTAATTATTAACGTCTACTCTAACCCCAGTCCTAAATCCAACCATCACAGTAATGTAAAAATTGTAATTATACAGAGTGTTATTCATATTATTTATTAAATTACCCATTAATTATAGTTTATTAACGTCTACTCTGACCACAACCCTAAACCCAAATTACAATAATGTAAAAACTAATTATACAGAGTGTTATTCATATTATTTATTAAATTACCCATTAATTATACTTTATTAATGTCTACCCCGACCCTAATAATAAACCCAACCATCACAGTATGTAAAACAGTAATTATACAGAGTATTATCCATATTATTTATTCAATTACCCATTAATTATAGTTTGTTAACGTCTACCCTGACCCCAACCCTAAACCAAACCATCACAGTAATGTAAAACACGAATTATACAGAGTATTATTCATATTATTTATTAAATTATCCATTAATTATAGTTTATTAACGTCTACACCGACCCCAACCCTAAACCAAATCACCACAATAATGTGAAAACAGTACTTATACTGTGTATTATTGATATTATTTATTAAATTACCCATTAATTATAGTTTATTAACATCTACCCCAACCCTAATAATAAACCCAACCATCACAGTAATTTAAAAACAGTAATTATACAGAGTATTATTCATATTATTTATTAAATGACACATTAATTATAGTTTATTAACGTCTACCCCCACCCAACCCTAAACCCAACCATCACAGTACCCTAAAACAGTAATTATACTGAGTGTTATTCATATTATTTATTAAATTACACATTAATTATAGTTTATTAAGGTCTACACCGACCCCAATCCTAAACGTAACCTCCACAATAATGTAAAAACTGTAATTATACAGAGTATTATTCATATTATTTATTAAGTTACCCATTATTTATAGTTTATTAACGTCTACACCGACCTTAACCCTAAACCAAACCTCCACAATAATGTAAAAACAGTAATTATACTGGGTATTATTGATATTATTTATTAAATTACCCATTAATTACACTTTATTAACGTCTACCCCGACCCTAATAATAAACCCAACCATCAAAGTAATGTAAAAAACAGTAATTATACAGAGTATTATTTATTAAATTACCCATTAATTATACTTTATTAACATCTACCTTGATCCCAACCATCACAGTAACCTAAAACAGTCATTATACAGAGAATTATTCATATTATTTATTAAATTACCCATTAATTATAGTTTGGTAACACTTTACAATAACAGTACATGAATAATGATGTTTTCATATGTAAACTAAACATTACTTTATTATGAATTAATGATGAGTTAAGGTATGCACTAATCATGAATTAACTTTAAGTACAACATGATTCACATGAGTTCATGTGTAAATAACGACTACCTTAATTACTTGTTAGTACATGTTGTTAATTAATGTATTAATTAACATTTAAGTTTAGGTTAAATGTAACCCACATGAACTCATGAGCTGTTAATGTATAGTTATGTCATGGCTTTACTTGGAGGGGCACATCACTATTAACTCATCCTTAACTACTCATGAACTCCTGTTGATGTTGACAGAACACTTTTCTATTGTTATTCAGTGTAAACTCACTAGTTTGACGTGCATAAGGACTTCATGAGTAGTTAAGAATCTGTTAATGATGATGTGCCCCTCCAAGTAAAGTCACAACATAATTATACATTAACATATCATGAGTTCATCATGGTTAAATTAAGCATAAACTAATGTGGTAATTAATACATTAATTAACAAACAATCATGAACTAACAAGTAATTAAGATAGCCATTATTCACACATGAACTCATGTGAATCATGTTGTAGTTAAAGTTAATTCATGATTAGTGCATACCTTAACTCATCATTAATTCATAATAAAGTAATGTTTATTTTACATATTAATACATCATTATCCATGTACTGTTATTGTAAAGTGTTACCTATAGTTTATTGACGTCTACCCCGACTTTAACCCTTAATCTAACCTCCACAGTAATGTAAAAATAATAATAGTCTCAAAAATTATGCTGTATTGATGTGCTTATCCTCAACTGTATCCCTTCTAGACTTACCCCACATGAACTGTAGGTGGCGCATGCGCATTACCATCTGACCGCAGCCGCTCAGAAGCGAAGAAGAAGAATCCTGAAGGCTGGAGAAAATGTACAAGGTGAGAGATACAAACTTCAGCAGAGGCGCAGAGTTCTCCTCCGTCACCGCAGTCCTACTAAAACACACATAATAATCACAATCGCGCTCAATTCAGCCTTAAATACACACCTACAGAAACTTTAGTTGGTTCCATTATAAAGCGGAGCGTTTATTTTTGAGCAGGAAACACAAGGACACTGCAGAACATATTAAATTACGTTCATTATTTTACTTCTGTGTTTTAAAATATGATGCTGTGTAATATTTCAGAGGTCTCTAGGCCTATAGAGTGGACTCGTTGTATATTAAAAGCGTAAATTAATGAGCGCGGTTGTATTTAATGCGATTATTGTACCGGCAGTTATTGTCAAACTCTGTTTTGGCTTTATTAAATGTGCCAGTGCCTATAATAAAAACATAGGATTGATTTAAAGTTAGTAAAACCGCTGTTATTTAAACGTTATAGTGTTTATTATTTAAATTAATCCACGTTTTGAGAACCGTTGAGTGGCGGCACGTCAGCGCTCAGGTGCGTTTTTAAAACTGACCACTAGATGGCAACAAAGCACCGTGAAATCCTAAAGGCAACACTTAACACTAAACATTGATTCATTCATTCATTTTCTTGTCGGCTTAGTCACTTTATTAATCAGGGGTCGCCACAGCGGAATGAACCGCCAACTTATTCATGTTTTATGCAGCAGATGCCCTTCCAGCTGCAACCCATCACTGGGAAAAACGCATGCACTCCCATTCACACACATACACTACAGACAGTTTAGCCTTTCCAATTCACCTATAGTGCATATGGTTGGACTGTGGGGGAAGCACCCGGATGCAAACTCCAAACATGCAAACTCCAAACACATATGCCATATGGCCAAGCCGAGGCTGGAACCAGCGACCCTCTTGCTGTGAGGCGATCGTGCTACCCACTGCGCCACCACGCCACCCCTAAATAATGATTTTTTTTTACTTATAAATTCGTTAAAAATGTCAAAATTCCTTTATAAAGTATTAGAAATAGTTCTTGTCTTAGGAAAATTTTGAAAAACATTATTGATCCACCTCGAATGTTGACTATATATATATGCAAATGTATCAATAAATATAACAGCATATACACTAGCTGACAAGTCTTGTCGTTGATCCAAGTTGTACAGTAAGAGCAATGAAGAATAACTTGACTTGTAGTTGAATATTTGTAAAAGTGGCAGAAGGTGGATTTTCCTGCTGAATCATCTGTTGATCTGCATCCCAATCATCAATAATACTGCAGAAGACCTACTGAACCCACATGGAGCCAAGATTCAGAGATCCGTTAAGTTTGGTGAAGGAGAAATCATGGTTTGGGGTTACATTCAGTATTGGGGTGTGCGAGAGATCTGCAGAGTGGATGATCAACATCAACAGCCTGAGGTATCAAGACATTTGTGCTGCCCATTACATTACAAACCACAGGAGAGGGACAATTCTCCAGCAGGATAGCGCTCCTTCTCATACTTCAGCCTCCACATCAAAGCTCCTGAAAGCAAAGAAGGTCAAGGTGCTCCAGGATTGGCCAGCCCAGTCACCAGACATGAACATTATTGAGCATGTCTGGGGTAGATGAAGGAGGAGGCGTTGAAGATGAACACAAAGAGTCTTGATGAACTCTGGGAGTCCTGCAGGAATGCTTTCTTCTTCATTCCAGACGACTTTATTAATCAGTGATTTGAGTCATGTCAGAGATGTATGGATGCAGTCCTCCAAGCTCATGATGGAGTCAGACACAATATTCATTCTGTCTCCACTGCAGCAGGACTTTATATTCTATACTGGAAATTATTTCTTTTCAGTGATGAGACTTTTGTCTGAGCAAAGTCAGACCTTACTGTTCTAATGAAATCATTCATAATCAAGGCATGATCATATTTTATTGTAGTGAAATAAGCGTCATCTAGAGGCTTTTGCTTTTCTTATGACACTTCTGATACCAAATGATCAACTATAGACGACAAGACTTTTGTCAAGTAGAGGATAAATAGTCAACATTCGAATTGGATCCAAAATGTTGTGCATCATCTGTTTGTATTGTTTTCAGAATTTTAGACGTTTATATCATTTAACATTTAATTTTTATAATAGTATATGCTCTTCTTTTGTGTTTAGCTTGTTTACATTTTGTAGTTTTAATTGTAATACTTCAACTTTTATTATTGTTGTTGTTATTTATTATTATTATTGTTATTATAATTATTTTGTTGCCATGGCAACATTTCAATTTTAACATTTATCTACGATTTTTTTATTATTTTAGCAAAATAATTAGTAGTTACTTTTTTATTTTTAAAAGTTTCATAAAATTATTTTTAAAACGTTCATTATTATTATTATTACTGTATTTGCCTTTTATTTGAAAAAAAATATATAAAATTATTTTCAAAACTTTATTATTATTATTATTATTGTTGTTGTTGTATTTCCTTTTTATTTTTAATACTTTCCTAAAATATATATTTAAACTTCCATTATTATCATTATTATTATTGTTTTTTAATAATTTAATAAAATATTTTTTAAACTTTCATTATTATTATTATTGTTGTATTTCCTTTTTTATTTTAATAATTTCCTAAAATATATATATTAACTTTCATTATCATTCTTGTTTTTTTATAATTTCACACAATATATTTTTTTATTTCATTATTATTATTATTATTATTATTATTATTATCATTACTTTTGCATTTACTTTTTATTTTTAATAATTTTATAAATTTGTAAAAGTTTCATTATTATTATTATTGTTATTATTATCATCATCATTACTTTTGTTTTTACTTTTTATTTTTTAAATTTCATATTTTTTTACTTTTATTATTAATATTATTATTATTATTATTACTTTTGCATTTACTTTTTATTTTTAATAATTTCATAAATTTGTTAAAAGTTTCATTATTATTATTATTATTATCATCATCATTACTTTTGTTTTTACTTTTTATTTTTTAAATTTCTTTTTTTTTACTTTCATTATTAATATTATTATTATTATTATTACTTTTGTATTTAGTGTTTTATTTTTAATAATTTCATCAAATAATTTTAAAAACTTTCATTAATATTTTTTATTAAATTTAAAAACAAATATGCCATGACAACATTTAATCTAATATTAATATTTAATTTTAGCAGAACATCAATTAACAAAAACAATAGAGGCTTTAATCTGGACGCACCATTGCCTAACAATGTTGTGCCTCATCTGTATGTAAAGGACAGCAGATATGGGATGTAAACAGCGTTACGTAACAGCGTTCAACCCTTGTCCCCCACATGAACATCATCTGACCTCCAGTTTCTCCTGCCTTTGTAATGTTCGCAGTTAAACTCAGTGGGCCTTGAAGGTCCTCAAAATGGCAGCATGAGTAGTTTGAGTCTGCAATTCAAGTCTATTTATTTGTACAGCGCTTTTCACATTCATTACAATTCCAATGCAGCTTTACAAGTCCACATTATTACATTACACTTCAAATCAGAAAGGTGTTGAGTAAGTTAGTGATAAATAATAACAATTATGAGCTACACAAAAATTACATTTGCTGTTTGTTTTTTTCAAACCACTTATTTAAAATGAGCCAAAACAGCTAAATTTTTAAGGGGGATGTTTTACCTTAGTGCTCAAACTTAATTCCTTCTTGTTGTCCTAACACAAATCTATTTTATTTTGTGGAACCCAGCAACTTTTACAGTTTAATCTACTTAATTTCTCCCCATTGGGATATTTGATTTGCAGCATACACCGACAGAGACATTTGACGATTTCATAATAGGCATTTATATAAATAGATCAATTTTCAAACTAAGGCACCACTAATCGAAATAAATATCCAGTCCACTGACCATTAAGAGGAAGAATTAAAAGTGTAAATGCTTTAGGGATCAGTTTTAATTTTGACATTTTCCGTACACATCTGGGGACACAATATCATTGACCAGATGGTAACAGTTTGAAGGTGTAAACAATTACTTTGGTGTGCGTTCACGTTTACTCTGAAAAAATGATTCATTGGATTTATTAAGTGTGTTTACGGTTGCAAACAATCTATATGGGCTGAATTGTTTGCAACCACTTACCTTAAAAAGTTGTATGTTAATATATTAGTGTGTCATTAATATTTCGTGCTGTCCTTATAGTGTGTAAATGTGTGTGTCTGTATGGTATTGACTAGGAAAGCCATGTTGACAGTGAGCACAGACTCTGATAAAGAGGTTATTTTTCTGTCTGACCGGTTTGTTGGTGCTCTCTTCTGATAGGCTGGAGGAGTCGCTGGAGCCTCTGGAACTCTGGGATTGTTTTCAGCCTCAGTGCTGGCGGCGTCCGCTGATGACAAGCCCAAAACAACACTCAGTGTAGAGGAGGTAAAGCCTGAAAATCAGCTGTGAAGAAACTAACATGAGTACACAGTCAGAAATAAGGGGACAAATCTGTCAGGGGGTGAAACCTTTTCAGAAGGTACACTTTTGCACGCTACAGGTGAACATTAGCACTTTTAGGGTGCACTTTTGTACCCTTAATGGTCCTGTGAAAGTTTTTTAAGATTTTAGGTTAAGTCTGTTAGTTTTAAGGATATCTATTAGCTAGTATGCTACAAAACAGTGACAAGATACACATTTAGAAGATGTAAAGCTGATATAATAGGGGTGTAACGATTTATCGTTGTACGATTTATTGCGATGCAAAAATGTCTCAATATGCATCGTGGCGTTATGACGATTTGATTACGATATGACGTCCGTTTTCTCTTATTAGTTGAGCTGTTTGCATGTGAGCTACGTTCCACCTGCTGTCGCACGTGAGTTCAGATTGCAGCAGCAGTAATGTTAGCAGACCAAGATGAGTGAAGCTGAAATAGAGGATGGCCCATCCTCTCAAAATCAGACGTCTGGCAACATTTCGGTTGTCCAGTCATTGCTTTAGACTCGTCCGCTTTTTGACACGCATACTGGGTCAAACATCCTAAGTTTTAAAGTCTTCACAGTGATTTACATACTTTGCACAGTGACAGAGATACCTCCTAATGGTGTTGAAAGAGTCACATACTGTATTTATAAGGTACAATTCACCCTAAAATATCATTCTGTCTTCAAATAATGTTCCCGCCGCAAAATCACACATGACGTGAGCTGTTACTACAGAGGGCGGACTTTGATAGACGCGCACGTATGGCAAGCCGTTTTAGCATTTAAACCTTTGTTGTGACTATCCATAAATATATTTTGAGATATCTCTAATTATATTTTGACTAGACATAATTATAATTCGACTAGTCAGAATGACAATTAGAGATATCTGCAATTACAATTGTACTAGTACGATATCAGATTGGAGATATCTGCAAAAATATTATGACTAGTCATATTCCTCCATTGACTTCCATTGAAAAATATTTGCAGATATCTCTAAATGAGTTTTGACTAGTCACAATTGTAATTAGAGATATTTCTAAATGAATTTAATTAAATATGAATTAAATACCTGGAAATGTGGCTAATAAGTTCAATAATGGCTAGTAATGTTCAATAATATTTTAAGAAGTTTTTTAATTGTTTTATTTTCCAGGGACAGGCCTGTTTAATTTATTTTCGTAAAGAAGGTTCAGTTTAACAAGTTGAAACAAAAGAAATACATAAAAAATAGTTTACTTGGTAAAATTTGCATTTCAGTTTAATTTTAAATTTTTATTCCAAATATCGTGATACATATTGAATCATGAACATTATATCGTGATACACATCGTATCGTGAGCTGAGTGTATCGTTACACCCCTATGATATAAACATGTAAAGCTTGCAGTTTGCCACTTCCGCATTAATGGATCTTTTTTTTACCTCAGTTTCCCATCAAATCTTCTGACCAATCAAATGCTCTCTAGTATCTGATATGCCCTGTCCCCTTTGAACCACTTTTCGTGTGATGTGCTTGAGCTCAAACATAGAATAAAACATTTCAAAGCACTTCACGGTCGATGTACCGCCCCGTTGGGGTGAAGAAGGAGCTGAGCTGAAAGGCAAAGCTCTCGATTTCCCAGTCGATCTACTCTCCTACTTTCACCTATGGTCATGAGCTTTGGGTCATGACTGAAAGGACAAGATCTGGGATACAAGCGGCCGACATGAGTTTCCTTCACAGGGTGGCAGGGTGGCACCCTTATGGACAGGGTGAGGAGCTTTGACACCTGGGAGGAGCTCAGACTAGAGCCGCTGCTCCTCCACAGTGAGAGAAGTCAGCTGAAGTGGCTCATGCATCTGTTTCAGATGCCTCCTGGACGCCTACCTAGGCAGGTGTTCCAGGCATGTCCCACCGGGAGGAGGCCTCGGGGGAGACCCAGGACATGCTGGAGGGACTATGTCTCTTGGCTGGCCTGGGAACATCTCGGGTTCCCCCCGGAGGAAATATCTGGGGTTCCTTCCAAGACTGCTGCCCCCGCAACCCAGCCCCGGAAAAGCAGTTGAAAATGTATGAATGAATTAATTCACGGGAGTATTAATATATCCCTTTAAGGACCTGTCAGGAACAGAACTGTTCCTTTTAATAAGGTATCGCCCAGGGACAGACCTCTCTTTCTGGGTCTATAAAAATATATCTTGTAAGTTGTTTTTTTAATTGATTTGTAATAATTATTATTATTATTTATTTTATGTAAGTATTTTTTCACTAAACCTGTCCGGGGTAAGTTATGGGTTATGGGGTTTGATTTACTGTAAAACTCAAAGACATGTTATACAAAATGAGTAAAAGATAGTGAGAATCAGAGTATTAGTTTAGTTACTTGTTTTAGATCATGCTGGTTTGAGATTTAGTTCATGCAGTGAAGGTGAGATTTACCACTGAACCATAAATAAATGGAAAAGAGTAAAAATGTACACAAGCTTTTCAGAATTAAGGCAAGGCGTTTATTTTGTAAAGCACATTTCATACTAAATGTTTATTCAGAGTGCTTTACATGAGAAAATTGTTAAAACGAATTAGAAAATAATCACAAAATAAGTATAAACGTTTATATTTTAAATAAAACAAAGAAAAAAATGTTTAAAATAATTAAATCTAAAAATATGTAATATTTTTTTTATATAATTATATAACATACATTTTTATAATAAAAAAAAACACATTTAATTGCTTAATTACATTTTTTTATTAATATAAGTGAGATCCGAGATGATGACCTGCCACAGATAACTGTTGTGGGGGGGGGGTGTGAAAGTCCCTGGCGTCTGGCTTAGATCAAGACTTTTTATTACGTTTGACTGAACATCAAATCTTTTGGAGACGTTCAATAGATTAATAGGTAGCGAAAAAGTCCACAGAGAGGGGGTGATCACCAGAATGGAGAAGTCCCAGAGTAAAATGAGAAAATATGATACACCGGTGTTTTGGAATGTGGAAAAACTGTATCTGATTGAGCAGTTAAAAGATTTAACTTGAGCCATCACCATACTGGTAGATCTGTCTTTGTGGGATAGCAGCGTAATTAATATAAGTGAGATCCGAGACGTGACTCGCCACAGATAATCTGTTGCAGGGGGGTAAAGTCTCTGGCTGAGATCAAGATCTTTTATTTCGTTTGGCTAGCTGAGGGCGTACTCACACTATGTAAAGTTGCCTTGAACCGGTCCGAATCACGCTTGTCCCCACTCTAGTCTCCCCCGACGGCCCGCACTCACATTGTATTCAATCCTGGGCACGCTTACATCATCGATGATGCGCTGTTCAGTAAGAAGCGCTCTCTCTCAGCACAGTGGAGATTTCTTTAGTTATATCGCTTTAGTCATTTGGGATGCGGTGACACGCAGTCAAATAATTCGACAAACTAATCAGCCACTTTTGACGCTCATAAACAACCATAAAGTCCTCGTGCTGCAGGAATTAGGAGGTTTGCTGAAGGTGCAGCTGTGGTGCAGTGAGGGGTTTGCCTCTTTAATAATCTACGAAAGTTTGCGTTCACTGAACAGTAAGGCCGTACTCACACTAGGTACAGTTGCCTCGAACTGTAAAAGCACGCTTGTCCCTCCTCCCGTCTCCCCCGATGGCCCGCACTCACACCACAAACGGGCCTCGGCACGCTTACGTCATCGCTGCTGCGCTGTTCAGTGAGAAGCGCTCTCTCACTCAGCAGCACAATGGAGATTTCTCTAGTTATACAGTTTCAGTTATTTGATATGCGGTGACACGCAGTCAGATATTTCGCCGAACAGATCTGCCACTTTTGCCACTCATAAACAATCATAAAGCTCTCGTGCTGCAGGAATGAGGAGGTCTGCTGAAGGTGCAGCTGTCGTGCAGTGAGGGGTTTGCGTCTTTAATAAACTACGGCAGTTTGCGTTCACTGAACAGTAAGAATGATTAATAAATCCATATGAAACAACCCCTTAAAAGTCACGTCCCACTTTCAGTTTCGGGCTTTGGTGCGTTTTGCACTCACACACAAGCGTACCGCGCCAAAGCCCAAGTGAACCGCGCTTAGGCACACCTCTTCCAACCGGGCCAGGGCCGGCCAAGTGAACCGGGCTTGAGCCCGATTCAGCGCACTCACACTTCTCAAACGATCCGAGAAACGGGACTGGGCACAGTACGGATGGCATAGTGTGAGTAGGCCCTAAGAATGATTAATAAACACATATCAAACAGTCCCCTAAAAGTCATGTCTCGTCTTCAGTTTCAGGCTCAGGCATGCTTTGCACTCACACTACAAGTGCACTGCGCCAAAGCCCAAGTGAACCCCAATTCAGTGCACTCACACTTCTCAAACGATCCGGGAAACGGGCCTGGGCATGGTTCAGATAGCCTAGTGTGAGTACGCTCTGAAGCGATCTACTCCCGGTAGGGGGTAGAAATCAGGGATCGTGCGATTTACTTCCAGACGGAAGTTGAAGTTGGGGGGCACATGATTAGAGCTGTAAAGCTTAACTTTTCAATTTTAGGTGAAAAATCTAATCTGTAGGAGACGTCCAATAGATCAATGTAAAAAAGAAATGTGTAAGATACTAAGGCCGTACTCACACTATGTACAGTTGCCTTGCACCGGGCCAAAGCATACCTGTTCCCCCTCCTGTCTCCCCGACGGCCCACACTCACATCACAATCGGGCCTGGGCACGCTTACATCATCAATGATGCGCTGGTCAGTTTAACAGAAGAGAAGCGCTCTCGCTCAGCACAGTGGAGATTTCTTTAGTTATATCATTTAAGTAGTTTGATATGCGGTGACACACAGTATAATATTTACTGAACAGATCCGCCACTTTTGATGCTCATAAACAATCATAAAGTCCTCGTGCTGCAGGAATTAGGAGGTTTGCTGAAGGTGCAGCTGTGGTGCAGTGAGGGGTTTGCGTCTTTAATAAACTACGGCAGTTTGCGTTCACTGAACGGTAAGAATGATTAATAAATCCATATGAAACAGTCCCTTAAAAGTCACGTCTCTCTTTCAGTTTCGGGCTTAGGTGAGTTTTGCACTTACACTACAAGCGCACCGCACCGTACCAAAGCCCAAGTGAACCGTGCTCTGGCACACCTCTTCCAAGCGGGCCAAGGCCGGGCAACTGAACCGTGCCTGAGCCCCATTCAGTGCACTCACACTTTTGAAACAATCCGGGAAATGGGCCTGTGCACGGTTCGGATAGCATAATGTGAGTACGCCCTAAAACAGTTTAAAAACAAAGAAAATGAAAGAAATTTACATTAGGAATGTCAGTATAGCAAAATGCCATTAATTAAGGCAAGCACTTTGTAAAGCACTTTCTGTTGCATTTTCTAAAATGTTGCATTTTAATACTTTATTGTTGTATGTCAGAATTTTCCTTGGTATTATTGAATATAATAAGAATAATATAAATGATAAAAACCTCAGATGCATTACAGCAATAACAGTTTGAACAGGAAAATGTGCTTAAGCGTCATGAAAATAATATAAATAATGCTAAATTAGGTATTTTCTTTTGTTCAAAACACCTAAATGATGCACTGCGAAACAAATGAGTTGAACGCTAAGCTCAAAAGTTTCATTATAATCACAAAGAACTCAAGTGTCAAATGTTCAGATGCGTAGATGGAGAAGTAATGTCATAATGCAACGGATATTAAAGTGGCTGCCTTTTTTTCTTGCTCAATAAAATGTCTTATGTTTGATGGTTGTCTGTGTGTGTGTGTGTGTGTGTGTGTGTGTGTGTGTGTGTGTGTGTGTGTGTGTGTAGTTGTCTCTGTATAGTGTGCCACAGCAGAACATCCAGCCGGTGGAGTCTGAGAGAGGACAGCTGGAGGAGAGAGTGGCTGAACTCAGACTAATGACAGAGCCATATCTCACCTGGTGTCAGGTACACACACACACACACAAACAATCAAACTCACAATCACACGTGCACATACACTCAGTCACACATTTGTTTGCAGACACACTGCACAGTTGCGCAGACACACTCTCACACACCTGGCCTCTTACACACACACACACACACACTTTCACACATGCACACTCAGTCAGTCAGTCGCACACCAAACACACACTGATTCAGTCATGTGTGCATTTGCAGACACACAAACTCAAACACACATTCACACAAATCACACTCATACACTCACAAAATTAAACACTCAGTTCATTTGCACACACCATCAGTTGCGCAAACACACTCGCACACATTCTCATACTCACAAACACCCAGTCACATGTTCGCTTGCACACACTCAGATGCAGACACCTTCACACATACCGTCTCGTACACTAACTCACACACACTCAGACTTTTGCACTCACAGACACACAGTCACTTTGCACACAGTTGCACAGACAGACTCACACACACACTGTCTCTTACACACTAGTGTAATTTAAGCTCACAGTCAGTCTTGGTTTAGTTCTGATAACCTACATTAAACTCGCATTAAACCACTGATCTATACTGGAGAACTGTAGAGATCAGTGCATTAAACACATTCATCATTAGCATGAACGTACAGCCGTTTCAGCATGTCCACTGCTTTGCTCTGCATGGCTCTTTCTGTCTTTACATCCCTCAAAGAAGCACTTCTCTACAATCAGCACACAGCACAACACTTCAAATCAAATCAACTCAACATTTATTTTTTATCCCAAAAGTTAGCACTGGTGAAGTAAATCATATAAAAGAAGAACATTTAATCTTTTAGTGCATGTTAAATTAAGATGAATACATGTTTAAAGACCATTTAATTTAAGATATACAAGAAATCAAGGTAAAACACATATTCACAGTCACTGGCCACTTTAGTAGGTCCAACTGCTTGCTAAGGCAAATTTCTAATCAGCCAATCACATGGCAGCAACTCAATGCATTTAGGCATGAAGACATGGTCAAGGCGATCTGCTGCCGTTCAAAGCGAGCATCAGAATGGGGAAGGAAGGGGACTCTGAACGTGGCATGGTTGTTGGTGTCAGACGGGCTGGTGTGAGTATTTCAGAAACTGCTGATCTACTGGGATTTTCTCACACAACCATCTCTAGGGATAAGAGAGAATGGTCTGAAAAAGAGAAAATATCCAGTGAGCGGCAGTTCTGTGAGCGCAAATGCCTTGTTGATGTCAAAGAAGAATGGCCAGACTGGTTCAGCTGATAGAAAGGCAACAGTAACTCAAATAAGCACTCGATACAAGCGAGGTCTGCAGAAGAGCATCTCTGAACACACAACACGTCCAACCTTGAGGCGGATGGGCTACAACAGCAGAAGACCACACCGGGTGCCGCTCCTGTCAGCTAAGAACAGGAAATTGAGGCTACAATTCACACAGGCTCACCAAAACTGGACAATAGAAGATTGGAGAAACGTTGCCTGCTCTGATGAGTCTCCATTTCTGCTGCCGCATTCGGATGGTCGGGTCAGAATTTGGCATCATCAACATAAAAGCATGGATCCATGGTCCGTGTATCATCCGTTCATTTGATTATTCCTTTTATTACGGAAAACGAAACATCAGAAAAACGATGAATATTTCGTTTTTCTGTTTATTCTGTTGGCAGAAAAAACGGAAACTCATCTGTTATTCTGCTTATTAACTTAAAACGAAATATTAAAACAAACACAAAACCAAAACGAAATAATGAGTCAAAAAATGGTCCGTGTACGTTTTGTTCATTTGTTTTCCATTTTCAAACGGAATAAAGGAAATGGAGAAAACGGCCGTTTTTCCGTTTTTCTTTTGCTCACGAGAAAACGAAAAAACGAGATTTTGGCTGGATTTTCGTTTTTTGGTTTAGGGTAGGAAAACGGATAAACGACTTTAAAATTCATTTTACACATGTAGGCGGTGCTGAAACGCCCACTTTCCTCTAATTGGTCAACCAAATCTGCGCTCGTGACGTCACCCTCAAAATAAAAGCCTTACACGCAGGCTTTTAATTATTATTACTTAATTATATATTAACTAAGTTTAAATATTCTATCATTTAAACCACACACAGTTAGCAGGCTTACATTCATTGCGTATGTATAAATTAAATAAAAACGTAAAGCAGTATTCTTAGACATTTGTCATTAAAGGTCATAGTTCACTGCCAAGCTTCTTGCTGCTGTGCACCTGATGCAGAGCAAAGATAGCCATTTCCGAGCAGCACCTGGTTTACATGATTGTTTCAGAGCTATTGTAGGCCTAAATAATAGCCTACTCTGTATAAAATAATAATTTATTATTATTATTATTATTATTATTAGGCCTATTATTATTTGTATTGTTATTATTATTATTTACTTAGTTATTCAATGGTTGTAAGAACACATTGGACCCTGCATGGGGCTATAATAAATGGTACCATTTGTTTCTATTGGATTTTCTCCTATTTTAATTTAATATATGCCTTTAGCCTATTGTAAATATTTATTTGATAATTAATACTTTTTTATTGCAACGTCAAAGTAGGCCTGTCTTATTATTATTATTTTTTGTTATTATTTTGTCGTTGTTGTTGTTATTATTATTGTAGCAGGGACATAGCCACAGGTGTGGCAGAGTGTGCTGGTGCCACCCAAAGTGGCATCTTGCACCTGAAAATAGATGCCTTCGCGCTCAAGCGCGTGCTAAAAACTTGCACAGGCAAAAGTAATGATGAATGTGTTGAAGGAAAAAAAAACATTCTAATTATTTGTTAATAAAATAGTGCAACATTATTCTCAGTCAGTGTAGGCTGAAAAAATTAAGATCGCCAGCATTTCAAGGGTGGTTTTATTTTTAGTTCATTGCTGTGACGCACTATATTTCACTAAGGCTGCATGAGACTGCGCATCTTGCTTATTTTCTCTATTTTACATACAGAACATATCATACAGTCCAGGTTCTACCGTTCTAGTGAGTGTGGGGCATTGCTTTACAGTGGTAAAGTGGATTATTTCTTGGCAAATTCATAATGATTCACTTTGTTTAGTAATAAATTTCATAGTTATAAAATAACTACATTTCAAGAATATGTTAACACTTTCAACTATTTAGGATTATTTATTGCATCAAAAGTAATTTCAAAGTAACATTAAATGTACGTATAAACTGCTTAATTTGTGTGTGTAAACACCTAAGATGCAAAAAGCTTATTTAGACCAGAATAGGCCTACTAAATGCAACGGTCAATGTATGTAAACTTATGACCTAAAATGTCTTAAATGACTAAATTTAAGTCTTTTAAAGTTTTTAAATAATTTAAGTTTAACATAAATGATTTAAACTTTAAACTTCAAATTAACAGAGTATGGCAAATAAATTGTTTATTAAATGGAGGTCAGGTGTCTATCTTAATTATAATTATTAAATATTATGACACTAATTCAGTGGTGTATTGGAGAGTAAGCACCTTTTAATTAATTAATTTTAAATAAGTGGTTTATCCTAAATAAAATGCAATGGGATCGGTGTGCAATGAATAGTTTGAAAACCCCTGGTTTAGACTAGACGAGCTAGCTGCCTGTGCGCTGCGCTAATAACTTGGCATTTGCTCTTTTCAGTGCTGCCAGATGCATTTATAGTGCATAAAAAATAAAAAAGGTAATTCGGTAAAGCGCGCGATGCGCGCAGAAATAAGCGCACTATATGCATATGTCGAATTAAGTTCTCTCTTTCTTTAATCAAGACTTTTCCATTCGAGGAATTACAGTTATTAATAGCTTAGTCCTTATAAACGATCAGTTTATAAAATACACAATTTACGGATCAAGCCTAATGAAGAATAAGAATAATATGCAACGCATTATGATCCTTGAATGATCAGAGCGCATTTATATAAACTATATATTTTATATAATCCATAAATATTAAAAAACATTATTCATTTAAAGTAATGGAACATTATATGTTATAAAATCTAAACTAATATTTAGGCTACAGGCTAAATAAAGGCGCCTTTTCGGGGCTGTTCAGCGCGTGCGTCAAAGAAAAGACATGACACAATCTCTATAAAAACTTGTTGTTTATTTACAATATCTAAAGGGATATAAAACATCTAACATGCATCTCCATTCTCAACGAGTTTCTGTGTTCTGCATCCTTCACAGACCGAGGTCTCATTCCGAGGTAATCTGTAAATATTCTCATTTGGTTCTGGCACATTCTTGATTAAAGGTGAAACTGACCGGCGCAACGGATGATTTGTCATCTAGGGTGACTACAGTTATAATACAGGTTATGGAACTATTTCACTTTAATTTCATATTATTATTTTATTTAACAAACAAACCAGTTTTTGTTTTGACTCTGCATGCAGCGTATTGGATCTTTGAAGCATTGCACTTCAAATGTTATTCCTTTTTTTATTATTGTATTTTTAATATTTTTAATTATACAACACAAAATTGGTTCTGAACAGATACATTTTCCTATAGGCTATGATGAAGTGTATATTTTTGTTCACACAGGTCCTATACAAAACTGTGTGGATGGATGATTTGTTTCTCCGTGAAAATCACTCATTTAATAAGCAAAACAGGCCAAAATGTTGTTTAGCTTGCGTCAAACTGGATGGACAATTTACAAACATATTGAATACAAAGGCTGGTTATTTTATGCAATGAGGGACAATACAAATAAAAAAAATTATTTTCATATTAAAACGAAAATATATAATACAACAACAGATCCTACCTCGTAAGAAATGACTTTAGATAATGTAAATAAGCATCAAGTTTTTTTTTTTGAGATTGTGTGTCTAATTCAGTAGTGTAGTGCGTTCGCGTGGGTTTCCTCCGGGTGCTCCGGTTTTCCCCACAGTCCAAAGACATGCGGTACAGGTGAATTGAGTAGGCTAAATTGTCCGTACTGTATAAGTGTGTGTGTATGTGTGGATGTTTCCCAGAGATGAGTTGTGGCTGGAAGGGCATCCGCTGCGTAAAAACTTGCTAAATAAGTTGGCGGTTCATTCCGCTGTGGCGACCCCAGATTAATAAAGGGACTAAGCCGACAAGAAAATGAATGAATAATGTGCAATACTAATTTAAAATACGTATCACTAACCTTATATGTGAAATAGCAGGGCCCGCTGTAGCACTTTCTCAAGAAGAGCAAATGTCAAATTATTAGCGCAACCAACACATGTAGCGAGCTCATCTGTTTGTCGGAACTACTAGACACAATTTTTTTATCAACTATAATGTGTTTAATTAGTTAATTTGAAATTTATTTCATTATTCCAGCAATAATTGTTGAGTGAAAGAATGCGCTAGAAATATGCATTGCGGCTCCCTTTATTGTACAGGCTTATTGCACTTAAACTTTTTTAGGTTCGGCTCTCGAGTTAGTAAGGTTATGAGTAAATGTTATTTAAAATATTTAAAGCCTGCCATCTAGCCTACAATAACAGCAAATTTAATAATAAAAAAAATAATAAGACAGGCCTACTTTGGCGTTGCAATAAAATAGTATTAATTATCAAATAAATAATTACAATATATAATTAAAATAGGAAGAAATAAATGAAAACAAATGGTACCCTTTGTTTTTAAGCAGGGCCCAAAGTGTTCTTATTCTGGTTCTGCTAACAACTATTAAAAAGAAAAAAAAACACACCAAACAATAAAAACACTAGTAACTGATGATAATAATAATAATAATAATAATAATTATTATTATTATAAAGCCCTTGCTCTAAAACAATCATGCAAACCAGGTGCTCCTCGGAAATGGCTATCTTTGCTCTGCATCAGGTGCACAGCAGCAAGAAGCTTCGCAGTGAACTATGACCTTATTTTAATGACAAATGTCTAAGAATACTGCTTTACGTTTTTATTTAATTTATACATACGCAATGAATGTAAGCCTGCTAACTGTGTGTGGTTTAAATGATAGAATATGTAAACTTAGTTAATATATAATTAAGTAATAATAATTAAAAGCCTGCGTGTAAGGCTTTTATTTTGAGGGTGACGTCACGAGCGCAGATTTGGTTGACCAATTAGAGGAAAGTGGGCGTTTCAGCACCGCCTACATGTGTAAAATGAATTTTAAAGTCGTTTATCCGTTTTCCTACCCTAAACCAAAAAACGAAAATCCAGCCAAAATTTCGTTTTCTCGTGAGCAAAAGAAAAACGGAAAAACGTCCGTTTTCTCCATTTCCTTTATTCCGTTTGAAAATGGAAAACAAATGAACAAAACGTACACGGACCATTTTTTGACTCATTATTTCGTTTTGGTTTTGTGTTTGTTTTAATATTTCGTTTTAAGTTAATAAGCAGAATAACAGATGAGTTTCCGTTTTTTCTGCCTACAGAATAAACAGAAAAACGAAATATTCATCGTTTTTCTGATGTTTCATTTTCCGTAATAAAAGGAATAATCAAATGAACGGATGATACACGGACCATCCATCCTGCCTTGTATTAACGATACAGGCAGGTGGTTGTATTGTAATGGTGTGGGGGATATTTCCTTGGCACACTTTGGGCTTATTAGTGCCAATTGAGCATCGTGTCAACGCCACAATCTACCTGAGTATTGTTGCTGACCATGTCCATCCCTTTATGACCACAGTGTCTCCATCTTCTGATGGCTACTTCCAGCAGGATAACAGACCATGTCATAAAGCGTGAATCATCTCAGACTGGTTTCTTGAAAATGACAATGAGTTCACTGTATTCAAATGGCCTCCACAGACCCCAGGTCTCAATCCAATAGAGCACCTTTGGGATGTGGTGGAACGGGAGATTCACATCATGGATGTGCAGCCGACAAATCTGCAGCAACTCTGTGATGCTATCATGTCAATACGGAGCAAAATCTCTGAGGAATATTTCCAGTGCCTTGTTGAATCTGTGTCATGAAGGATTAAGGCAGTTCTGAAGGCAAAAGGGGCAACCCGGTACTAGTAAGGTGTGCCTAATAAAGTGGCCAGTGATTGTATATACTGTTTAATCAACAAACCTTTTTGTTTTTGCAAATAATTATTAAAATATAACTCAATTCTCTGCGTGTTCTCTCTATAGTGCTGCTCTCTGGTGATTTAAAGTCTTTTATCCTCACTTGTAAGTGACTGGATAAATGTAAATATAATGTAAAATCTTTTAGGATGTAATGTGATGCAAACATGTTCGTTACATGCAAGAATAACCCATTTAAAATGATATTGCAGCACTCATAACTAGTTATAATATTAGTAAAACAGTAGAAAAATATAGTAGTATACTAAATATTACTGCATACTAAATAAAGTAGTAAACCGAAGAAAAAAAGACTAATTATTTAATCAATTAATCATACTTTCCAGTCTAACTGATTTCTGAATTCGCCATTTAATTCAGTAAAGCTGCATTCTATAAGAGTTATTGCTGTATTTCTGCATTTGAAAACATCAAACATTTACTCTCTCTTTTTTTTTTCTTGTTTGCAAATTTGGTACACCAACAGCAGCTGTTCACATTGTTTTGAATGTGATTTTGCAGAGTACAGAATGTTCTGGGATCAAAGGTCAAGCTCTGTGTTCAGCATCTGTGACATGATGATGATGACCACAGAAAATAATAATAAAGCAACGTCGTGTACAGTACCGCACTTACAGTGTATACAGTAACTTTTAGCCTGAAACACACAGGAGTAAACAGAAACATTTACATTGATAAAATCTCACTTTAAAGGCACAAATGACATGTTTTTCACTAAGGGCTCTATTTTAAAGATCTAGGTGCAACTTCTAAAGTTTATGGCACAAAAGCATTAAGGGCTTGTCCGAATCCACTTTTGCTATTTTGCTTTTGCTGATGCATGGTTTAACAGGGTTGAGCTTATTCTCTTAATGAGTTGTAGGTGTGTTTTGAGAATAAACCAATCAGAGTGTCATATCTCATTCCCTAGAGTCAGTTGTGTTGCACCTTGGCACATTTGCTATTTACATGGCGGACTTTGTAAGTGTAAAAACCGAACGCTTCACTAGTGAGAAAACAGTTAAACAGAGCATCTGCAGCGCAAGGATAAAGAACCAGCCTCCTCCATTCAGCCTCTTTACCTTCACTTTACTTTACTTTGGTGAAGTTAGAAAATGGTGGAAACTCACTCCACTGAAGACTCCATTAGCCCACATATTTAATTTATTTTGCTAAGAGTAAATATTTGTTTCAAAACTATTTCTAAATTCAGTTCTAATCTCCAGCAAGTTAATAAATGAACAATAATAACGAAGTGGGGTCAAAAACCTGAGTTATATCGAAACACACGTCCTATTCTTAAGCTCCATATGGTCCAAAACCTGATAGGTAAACAGATCTAAACTTGTTTTTATTAAAACAAATATAAACATGCATAATAATAAATAATACTGCTAATAATAATAACGTTATAAATTGTCATGAATAAAATGAAAAAAGGCCCCCGAGGTGAAGGCATGGAGGCAGTGGATTTTATATTTATGTAGAAAATATTTTTTGTAACATTTTAATCTCTTAATTTTTTTATTTGTAAAGATATTTGTGTATTGCTGTACATCGTGTGTGTATTAAGCAATGTGTACGCATTTAAGGTGCACAACTAATGCACTCTGCGCTGAATTAAGACCTGCTTTCAGCTGGTCTATTGCTCACTCTGTTTTAGGCCCCGTTTACACGAATGCATTTTTGTTTTTAAACGCATAAGTTTTGCTACGGTTACGCCATCCTTCCACACTACGCTGGAGTTCTCGAGCACCGAAAAAGGAGCGTTTTTGAAACGCTGGAGAGGACGTTTTTATTCTAAAACGCTGCTGCTCCGTCTCAATGTGGATGGGGAAAAACGGAGGCGGAGCTGCAGACAGTCACCTATCTGATTGGGGCTTTTCCTCAATATTAAGTACACACAGTTCAGTTCTGCATCCTTTCCTTGTAAGTTCAGTCTTCGCAACTTTGATATGGAAAACAAACTCCCGAGGACACGTCGGGTAAATCTTCATAGGCAACAGTGTACTTCATAACCTCATTCACATCACTCTGGATATGTACCGTGTTTCACTTTATTAACAATAAAATGAAAACATGAAATAAGGAACTGCTATTTTTAATTTGATATTAGCAACTTAACAGACAGCAGAAATGTTGAGGCGTTGTGCTGAATATATGAGCGTCATCTTCAATGTATGCGTATTTATAACAAAACGGAGCCTAAAACAACTGCCTCATTTCGTTTTCAGTGAAAAAACGAAGATACAGAATGTACAGAAAGTACGTGGTTACATTAATTAACTTGTTTGTGTTCAGCCAAAACACATTACCTGAGAACAAGTAATAAATTCAAAAGACCAAAGTCGGGGAATAAGTCATTAGAGACAACAAGATGAATGAAATATCACGTTTAACAAATATAGTGAGATTAGATCCAACGGGATATCCTTGATGAACACTTCGAGCACAGCTCTCATCTGGGTAGATAGGCTGCAGCGCATGCCAGAGTGTGTGTGTGTGTGTGGTCACGTGATGTGCGTTTTCAGGGTTTCGCTGTAGACGGAGAGCTGTTCAGAATTGCTTGGTGAAACGCTAGTGTGGACGCGGATCGTTTTCATTCTAAAACGCCGTTTTAAAACTAAAACGCACTAGTGTAAACGGGGCCTTAGTTTCTCAAAATAGCAATGCGCCAACAATGCCAACAACACCTCTTTTCTAGACCGACACACCCATGAGCCCACAAAGCAGCGCAAATGGATTTGCTATTTAAACAACGTGGCGCAAAGAGGGAAATTTAGGGTTGCACTGGTCTGAAAATATATGATGCCATACATGCCTTGCGCCTTATTGCACAGGGTTTATAATAGGGGCCTTGATGTTAATTTCAGGAAGGAAAATATGGGCATTACTGTAAACATGATTGATTTTTGTTGGCTTTTTTTTAATTGAGGAGATGAGGTTATTTCATTTTATTTTATTTATTTATTACATTTTTTTTTTGCTTTTACAGTGCTCAGCTTAAATGAGACTCCCTTTTAAAAATGTCCAATTGTCAATTTCTCAGTGAAAATGGCCAGTGTAATTTGGTGCATTTAAACAAAACAGCTTTATTATTTCAGCATTTAGCAAGTAAAACGTAAATAATTATCAATAATATTATTTATTACACATAACAATAATAATTATTAAATAGTTAAATCAAAACTTTAGCTCTCTTGTTAATTTTTATTTTTTTCTAAATATAAGTTTTAATAATTTATTTCTAATAACTGATTTATTTTATCTTTGCCATGATGACAGTACATAATATTTGACTAGATATTTTTCAAGATACTACTAATCAGCTTAAAGTGACATTTAAAGGCTTAAATAGGTTAATTAAGGTAATTAGGTAAGTTAGGGTAATAATAATATAGCTTAAGAAGGCTCATAATTTTTACCTTAAAATGTTTTTCTTTTTTCTTTTTTTATTAAAAACTGCTTTTATTCTAGCTGAAATAAAACAAATAAGTCTTTCTCCAGAAGAAAAAATATTATCAGACAAAATTTCCTTGCTCTGTTAAACATCTTTTGGAAAATAAAAAATTCACAGGACGGCTAATAACTTTGACTTCAACTGTATAAATATAAATAACTATAATGAACATTAATTGATATTAAATATAAAAGGTATTACAAGTAGTTGAACATTTTTATGCTTTTAATTGACTATAATAACTCTATGAGGGAATAACTGCAGTTATTTTCTGTTGTTCATCATAATGCCATCAGAGGGCTTTTTCCTGAGTATTAGCAGAAGCATTTCTGAAATGTTTATAGAATGCAGCTGTTTTCCTGTAATCTGTGACTCTTTATATTCTGATTTATAATCATTGGACCTTCAGTGATGATTTGGTTCTTCTTCTGTAATTTTGCCATATGATCCTGGTTGCTGGTGGTCTGATCCGTGTCCAGCAAACGGCCAGATCAGCCAAACAGACAGTCCAGGTATCCATGAGCACCTACACACACACACAAAATCATTTTTGCTGCTTGTTCAATCAACTTATTTAAAAATGAGACTCAAATTCTCAACTCAATTTTTTAATTTGGGGGGAAAACTTAATTGTTTTATGTTCAATCCACCTAAATGTGTTAACTGTTAATTTTGTGGAACCCTGCATTTTTTATAGTGCACACACACACAAACACACACACTTTCTGCTGCTCTCAAACAGCTGACTATATTCAGAACAGAAAACTGCATACTAAATGTTCGGAACATTCTAAAACTACATTCTAAAATTAGTGCATTCTAAATAAAGTATGTTCTAAACGATTTTTAAAAACTACATTCCATTAGTAAGATTTTTGTGCTGTTATTAAAGTCAGCGTGAGTCAGAAGTTGCTGCTGTCTTGTTTCAGTGTGATGTATTTCCAACTGAAAGTGAATATTGATTAGGGGGCGGGGTTTTGTTTATCAGCTCCTCCTCTCTTTTTTTACTTGCAGCAAAATACATCAGAGGAAATAAGTATTGAACACGTCACCAGTAAACATATTTCTAAAGAAGCTGTTGACTTGATTTTGATAGCAACCAAAGAAATGCATATATGCGAAGAAAAGAAATCTAGTTAGTTTACAAATAAAGTTTAGTGTAATAAAATGAAATGACGCAGGGCAAAAGTGTTGAACACATAAAGAAAGGGAGGTGTAGTTCGGCAGTGAAAGCCCAGACAGCAGCTGAAATCTCTCAGTAGTTCTTCAGCAACCCTCTGCCTTTCCTCAGTGTAAATGAATATCAGCTGCTTCAGTCCAACATCTACATTAGCAGGAGGATGAAGATGAAGCCAGGGTTGACATTTTCAGCAAGACAATGAGCCAAAACACAGCCAAGGAGACTCTCAGATGCTTTCAGAGAAAGAAAATCAAGCTGTAGAATGGCCCAGCCAATCACCTGATCCGAATCCAATAAAAAAATACAAAATAAAGCTCAGATTTAATAGACGAGACCCACAGAACCATCAAGATTTACACACTCTGTTAAAGTCTGTGAAAAACTCAAACCTGAGCAACTCATGTGACTTCATTCTCCACATGAGAGGTGTCTTTGAGCTGCAGCACCAACAAAAAGCCTTTTATATAAAGTATTAAACACATTTCAGTAGTTCAGCTCTTACTTCTTTTGACATTTCATTGTTATTACACACAGCTAGTTTTTTTTTTTTTTATTTATTTTTATTTATTATAATTTGTTTATGTTTGTATTGTTTGGGTTTTTACCAAAATCTGGTTCAACTCCATGTCAGCAGCTCCTTTAGAATTATTATTGCTAGGAAAAAACATGTTCAATACTTAGTTTCCCCACTGTAACAGTTCAGTTAGAGGGGTGTGTCCTACAGACTTCAGCCAATCCGTCAAACTGACGTCAACTAGAATGCTCCAGCGTGGATTTGATTACAGATTAAGAAAAAAAAATGGTTGAACTTGCACAGATGAATTGTTCACTTTAAGACTATGCATGCTAGCAAAAAAAAAGATTGCAAATTTTACTTTCATGACTTTAACAAACTGATAACCTGAAGCAGGGGTGGCCAACCCTGTTCCTGGAGAGCCACCTTCCTGCAGATTTCAGTTGCTACTTGCTACCCATATGAAACACACCTGCCTGTATTTATCATGTGGTGTTCAGGTCCTTATTAGTTGGTTCAGGTGTGTTTGATATGGGTAGCCACTGAAATCTGCAGGAAGGTGGTTCTCCAGGAACAGGGTTGGCCACCCCTGACCTAAAGCAAACATTTGTTCACATGTTAGATGGGTAGAAGTATGCTAGTATTCAGTTCTGAATATATACTGGAAACAATGCTTTTCTTAGAGTTTCTGACTTGATTTTAGCCCAAATATCTAAACATTCTGAAATCAAGAAGCATTTTCTGAAATAATATGTTTAAATTAAGTGAGTTTGTTTCTTAAAATGAGCTAAATTACTGTGTTCACTTTTAACTTATTTTAACTCACCCCTTTAGCAGATTATTTCCCTTGTTTAAAGGAAAAACTCACTTAATTTTGACATCATCTCTTAAAGCAAGACGATATTTTTTACTTGTCTAGAAAATCCTTCTTGATTTAGGAATTTTTGGATATTTGGACTAAAAACAAGACAAAAACTTAAAGGTGCAGTGGTCGATTGTCTTCAGAAGCATTTTATTGATAAGACTGTTTTCAGTTTCATAAAGGACCTTTTGCAGCATCGATAATGTAGATTTTAATTAGTTTAACAACAAAACACAAGTAAATAGCGCTATTCCGCCTAGTCTCTCCCTATATTGTTTACCATGCAACTCTAATTATTTACTCTAAAATAGCATGTCAGTTTGGCTTGCACGCTGCCGGACAAGCACTAGTCGCTTTAACACATGAGAGAGGGTTCTTTTGCTGTGCTCGTGTTTCAGGAGGCGTGGCTCTAGATGGCAGGGGAGGGACTGTGATTCAGAGTATTATGCTAAGCTGTTAGCATTGTGGAAGATCACCTACTGCACCTTTAAGTTATAAAAGCATTGTTTTGCTGTGTAGGCATTGCATTTACTTGTGCAAAGAAAAGATTTCTGCTCTTTGTGGCGGCTCACACACTTTACATTTGCAGTATGTCACTATATGACGTCATTTGCATTTCCATTTTGAATTGCCACCACAACTGTACAAACAGGTTTGCATATTCTTTATTGCATTTGCCGTTATACATAGATATTTTAGTAGTCAGTGCCCTTCACTATGGCTGGTCAGGAGGACGAGTGCAAATTTTGCATTTATTAATATTAATAATTATCTTTAAATAAATATTTTATTAACAAATTAACAATTGTTTGTGTAATGAATAGTTTGTGCTTTTTTAAATTTTAATCTAATTTAATTTTAGTTGATCACTATAACATTTAAGTAAATATTAAATGAAAGACTCGCCAGTTGAAGTCACAGTAAACATTAACAGACGTTAAATATGAAAAGCATTTAAATTTTATGTAATATAATAATTATTATTTAAAAGTAATACAAATGTATTATTATTATAAATGTACATATGTTCAGTGAACATTATTGTCTTACAATTTTACATTTAATTTGACTATTATTTTTTAATTCTGTGAAAATGTCCATGGCCGTCACATTTCTCTCCATTTTCCTTATACTGGTGTTTAATTTTTATTCATTTATCAGTTGTCCTAAGTCTACTCTCTTAGGTCATGAATAGCAGACTATCTGATTGCTAAGATAAAGACGGTCTTATCTTTGTCGGTCATGCATTATGGGTTTATGGCTACTGATAAAGATTTGTCCAGTAGGTGCATTTATAAACTATAAAATATAGCCTAGACATCATGAAATACAGTCATAAACCTTTGGACTCGGTAGTAGTTCACCAAGGTTCAAAGAAGTAGCTAATTTGCTGACCCTTCAATGTCAAACCAGGCCAGTTCAACACAACATAACATATGAATTCTCTTAACTTTCTTTAAACTTTAATAAATTAAAGTATCTGCATTACAAGAAATGACAGCAGTCATGATTGTCCACAGTTACAAGTCAGTCGAGGTCATTTAGCATCTTCATGATTCTTATTTCTGTATACCAAAAGCAACATTATAATAACTTACAATCTTCATTCATCCCGCCTCGTCTCAGGGTGCCTATGGAACGGTGAAACCCAAAGTTGACAGCACTGTACAGTTTGGACAGAGTAAGTGAAGCATTGTATGAAAATAAATGAAAATATGAAGACACAAATAATGCAAATTATTTTGCTCTGTATTCTAGACAGTTATGCCTACTTGAAGAATCCTCCACCTGAGTTTTATCCTAGAGCAGGAATCATCGGCTTTGCTGGAATCCTGGGACTTTTTCTAGGAAGAGGTAATGAAAGCCTCAATGATTCAGTTGAAGAAAAATTATTAGCCGTGTAAAATTTTTATTATTTTTTTCAAATATTTCCCAAGTGATGTTTAACAGAGCAAGGACATTTTCATAGTATTTCCTTGTATATTTTTCTTCTGGAGACTTCTTACATGCTTTATCCCATTATTAGGATATTTTAGCACACTACTAATATAACTTAGCACATTTTTAGGGTGTGTACTTGGCACACTGGCAGCATGTTTTTTTCACAATGCTAATAAGATTTAGCACATTGGTAACATAGTAAAACATTCTAGTAATGTGCTAAAACATAAGAAACATGTTAGCAGTGTAATAAAACATGTCGTCAATGTTCTAAAACATGTTAGAAACATGTTAGCAATGTGCTAAAACATGTTAATTGTGTGATATCCTATCTGTGTTCTAATATGCAGGAAACATGTTATTAATGTGCTAAACTATGTTAGCAGTGTGATGAAACATGAAAGCAATGTGCTGAAGCATATTATCAGTGTTCTAAAACATGCAAGAAACATTTGCAATGTGCTAAAGCACGTTAGCAGTGTGATAACAATTTGTTGTGTTCTAAAACAATGTGCTATACGTGTTAGCGATTTGGTAATGTTGTCAGTATCCTAAAATGTGAAAAATATAATAGCAATTAGTACATCATGTTAGCAGTTTGATAAAACATGCTATCAGTTTTCTAAAACATGTAAGAAACATGTTAACAATGTGGTAACGTTAGCAGCATGATAAAAACATGTTAACAGGGTTCTAAAACAAATACGAAACATGTTAATGTGCTAAAGCATATTAACACTGATAAAGCATGCTATCAGTGTTCTAAAACATGTTAGCAGTGTGCTAATACATGTTTACTATGTTAAAAACATGCTGTCAGTGTTCTAAAATATGTAAGAAACGTATTAGCAATGTGATACTCATGTTAACAGTGTGATAAATACATGTTTACAGTGTTCTAAAACATGCAAGAAAAATGTTAGCTGTGTGTTAAAGAACACAATCATTGTTCTAAAACATGTACGTAATGTTAGCAATGTGATAAGAACATGCTGTCAATGTTCTAAAACAACATTATTACACTTACATGTTTTAGCAAAATGTTAACATGTTTCTTACATGTTTTAGATACATGTTAGCAATGGGCTTAAACATGTTAACAGTGTGATAAAAACATGTTGTCAGTGTTCTAAACATTAAAAAACATGTTAGCAATGTGCTAAAACATGTTAATAGTGTCAACATCTTGTCAGTGTTCTAAAATGTAAGCAACGTGATTAATGTGCTAAAGCATGTTAGCAGTGTAATGAAACATAATAACAATGTGTTAAAGCATATTATCAGTGTTCTGAAACATGCAAGTAACCTTTGCAATGTGCTAGAGCATGTTAGCAGTGTTACAAAATATGCAGTATTCTAAAACAACGAGCTAAACATGTTAGCAATGTGTTAAAACCTTAGTGTGATAAAATGTGAAACATAATAGCAATTAGTTAAATCATGTTAGCAGTGTGATAAAACATGAGTGTTCTAAAACATGTAAAAAAAAAACATGTTAGCAATGTGCTAACGTGTAAGCAGTGTGATAAAAAAACATGTTAACACTGTTCTAAAACGTAAGAAACATGTTAACAATGTGCTAAAGCATGTTAACAGTGTGATAAAGCATGCTATCCGTTTTCTAAAACATGTAAGAAACATGTTAGCAGAGTGCCAATACATGTTAACAGTTTGTTAAAAACATGCTGTCAGTCTTCTAAAACATGTTTTAACACATTGTTAACATGTTTTTACATGTTATCAGTGTGATTAAAAACATGCTATCCTTGGACTAAACATGTAAAAACATATTAGCATTGTGTATAATGGTTACCAGTGATAAAACTTGCTATCAGTGTTCTAAAACATGTAAGAAATATGTTAGCAATGTCCTAATACTTGTTAACAGTGTGTTAAAAATATGCTGTCAGTGTTCTAAAACGTAAAAAAAAACATGTTAGAAAAGAGTTGTTACCAGTGTTACCAGTGTGATAAAGTATGCTTTCATTGTTCTAAAGCATATCAGAAACATGTTTGCAATATGTTTAAAACATGCTATCATTGTTCTAAAACATGTAAGAAAGATGTTATCAGTTTGCTAAAGCATGTTAGCAGTGTTTTAAAGTATGCTATTATTGTTCTAAAACATGTACAAAACATAGCAATGTGATAAGAACATGCTGTCAGTGTTCTAAAACAACATTTTATCACACTTACATGTTTTAGCACATGGTTAACATGTTTCTTACATGTTTTAGATACATGTAAAACATGTTTGCAGTGTGATTAAAACGTTGTCAGTTTTCTAAACATGTAAGAAACATGTTGGCAATGTGATAAAAACATGTTGTCTGTGTTCTAAACATGTAAGAAACATGTTAGCAATGTGATAAGAACATGCTGTCAATGTTCTAAACATGATAACATTTTATCACACGTTTTAGCACATGGTTAACATGTTTCTTACATGTTTTAGATACATGTTAGCAATGTGATACAAACATGTTGTCTGTTCTAAACATGTAAGAAACATGTCAGCAATGTGTTATTGCCATATTGTGTTAAACGCGTTGAAAACATGTTAATGCAATGTTCTTGTAATTCAGGCTCCAGGCTGAAGAGACTGATCTACCCAACGGGTTTAATGGCAGTTGGAGCATCCATGTACTATCCTCAAGAGGCCGTGACCATTGCTAAAGTATGTGTGTCTGTGTTCACACATGTTCCTGTGTGTTTTATAAAGGTCTCCTGTTGCGAATGCATTTTTGTAAGATAAATATTGAACTATACAAATATTTCAAACTTATTTCTGGTGGACAACATGGATGTTTGTGTACTGCAGAAGCACAGTGCTAAGAGGCAAACAAAGTGCAGGAATTAGAAGTAAACAATGAGTGCATTTACACCATTTAACTGAGGAGCTACAAAAAAAAACAACTAATATAAAATTTTTCATTTAAATGTGTAAATGAATCAGACTTTTGAAATGTAAATACTGTCACTTGACAGGTAGAGGACAATGCACAAGACATCGGCGAGCAAATCAAGGCAGAGGCAGTGTATTAAGCATTGAACTCCATTGTGTTACAAATCAGGGTATCCACAAGGTCTTAAAAAGTCTCAAAAGCTACATTTTAGGCCTTAAAAAGTCTTAAATCTACTGACATAAGACCTACAACGCAATAATTTTTTTTTTAACAGGTCTTTACTTTCTTTTCATGTATACCATTCTGGCCATCAACACCCTTACAATCACCAACAATCCCAATCGCAATAAAACTTTTAACTTTTTACTTTAAAAATAGCATTTAATTACTTTCCTCACAGTAACATTAAAAAGTACTACATTTATTTATTGCGTAGAATACTGACCTGGGGTCTGTTCTTCGTACTTCGCTTAAATGATCTAAGAGGATTTGGCAGATCCTGGATCTTTTAATCTTGATAACTGATCTCTGGCTAATTTGGTTCTTCAAACAAGTTTGCAAATCAGATGTCTGGATGAACTGATCTGCGATCTGTGCCTGTGTTGTAAAGAACAGATCTATTGATCCTCGAAAACATGATCAGTAATGCAATGATTGGCTGACGGCAAAGCAACGTAATGACATCATCTGATTCATATTCAATTATCCATATGAGCAAAATTACATCAAACTAGCAGTAAACGGTTTGTTAAATATGATACGCAATAACTTTACACATTTGTTATGAGCTGCAGGTTTTACACTCTCATGTGTCAGTAGTATTCATCATGTGTTTCGATGCAAATCAATGTATTTAGTTCTACATTTACATTGAGGCCTACTCAAGTTTTTTTTTTTTTTTTTAATCGGCATAAGGAATAACTGTATAAATTAATTTTGCATCTAAAAAGCATTTTGATATTGGTAAAGGTGTCTGCAACTTTTGCGAAGCCTCAAATCACCGGCATATTAGCGATCAAAACACGTGCATGACTGCATAAGTTATTTTTAAAAGTCGAATATTGTGCATGTATTCCTTTGCATCTAAAAAGTTCATATCAATAAATTTTCTCTTTGAACCACCAGGTGGCAGTCATTATACTTTTGTTTTAAAGTGCAGATTGCATAAGTTGTATAAATATATATATATATATATATATATATATATATATATATATATATATATATATATATATATATATATATATATATATATATATATTTAACTTTATTTAAATAGCTAAAAATATATATATATATTTACTATTTTATAACTACTGTAAGAAAATATCGGAATTCGGTACATACATTCAGTATTATCTTTGCTTTAACTGACCCGATCTAATTCTTTTGATATGAAATGAGCCTGTTCCCAAGCAGGTTTGAGCTACCAGAACTGTTGCTATGACAACGAGTCTCAGATGAGATTTAAAGAACGAAATGATCCTGGATCGTGTCAAATCGTCAATATTCAAATCCAGACCCCTGACCTGATGTTTTTTTTTATTATTAAATTATTATTATTATTGTATTATTAAATGTATTACATTTTAATCATTTTTAGATAAGGCATGTGAAAAGCTTTTTCAACTGGGATATTCGAAAAAACAATTCTTAGCATTTAGCCCTGTATCTAAAATGTCTCAAAGTCTAAAATGTCATTCATAATGGTCTTAAAATTGTCTTTAAAAGTCTTAAATTTAACTTGGTGAAACCGGCAGAAACCCTGTAAGTGGGATTGTTTTAATATGAATATTAAATAATGATACTACATCTTTATTCAATATGTTTAAAGCAGCATTTTCTAGTTATTTTTGAATAATACACAAATAAATGAGCAAACTTAATGTAATACAGTTTGGTTTATTTAACTTCGGTCTTCAGTCAAGTCTTGCAGTCTTCAATCAAGTTTGGTTTTTAGCCTTTTATTAGAAAAAGTTTGGGTACTCCTAGTTTACACGGACCATCTTAAATGTGATTATAATGAGATTTTGTATTGCAATTAAATATTACCAATAATTCAACCTAAATAATGTGATTAAGCTCATAAAATCGCAATATGCATTATCGTATTACCATAGGTGGTCTATGCCAATTTTATTTGGAGTATACAGGCATGTAAACACCTTTAACTGCATTATTACCATTGACCAAAGTGCACCTGCGGGTGTCAGTACAGTGTAACATCTGTGGAGTATGCTTTCTAAAGCTTTCATTTTGTTCAGCTTTACATTTTTAAAGCTTTTTCCAGTGTGCACAAATGGAAAGCAGTGACATTTTTAAACTCTGAATCGCTGTTAAAACTCTGTTAACACTTTAAAAACAACTTTCTGCCACCATTTTCTGAATCACAAATGATGCGTACAACATTGGCCATCACATGTCTACCACACAAAACTGTTTTGCATTATATGGAAATAAATTAAATCAGCAGCCAGTAACACCTACCCAAAGTTTACCACCTTAATAGATCACCCAAACATTAAAATAACGTCATCATTAACTCACCCACAAACGGTTTCGAATCTGAGAGTTTTTTTTTCTGTTGAATAGCTGAAAACCTGTAACTTCCATTGATGAAAAACAAATACTGTGGAAGTCAATGGTTACAGGTTTCCAGCATTCTTCAAAATATCTTCTTTTGTACTCAAACTAGTTTGGAACAAGTAAAGGGTGAATAAATGATGACAGAATGTTCAGTTCTGGGGGAACTGACCCTTTAAAGGACACTCATGATATTGTAAATAAAAATCACATAAATTTTTCGCAGGATGTTTTCAGGCTGGCTTAAAAATACAGTTTGTCACAGTGGGATTGAAAGATGATCTATACAGTGTTTTATGAGGGAATAGTCAAGGGTGAGGTTATGATCCATAACTTTCCAGCTCATCAATACAGCTCAAAAACGCAGCTGAAACACATTCCTCCTAAACTCCCAAGGCCATAAACACAAGCTCCCGCCGAGAGCTGCTTACTATCAGCCGGCGCTCTGTTTTCATTGTAACCAATATGGAAAAACTCTGATTATCTCTCAAAAGCCCCTTTCACACAGTGATAACGGTTTATATGCGGAAAATTACTGGAACGACTACCGGTAAATTAAAAAAAGCGCTGTTCACACAGGCAGGAACGTTCCAGAATTTTTCCAGAAATGAGCATTCACACATCCATGCCAAAATACCGGTAAATTCTGACATCATTAACCAGAAATGAGCTGAGCTTGTATTTGTAAACACTTGACTACATTATAAACTCTGTGGAGAATTGAGTGGATGGAGAAGTGTTGTAAACAACTTTGATGAAAACATATGAAGAAACACTTTCGCATGTTGAGATGTTCATAATGTGTGTGTGTGTGTGTGTGCTGGCGCTCACCGGCTGCTTCACGTGCACACGCATCAAGCAGAGTTTGAAGGTATACAAACAGCAGTTTATCATAAGCATTTTATGTAATGTAAAGTAATCTGTACTTTTTATAGTGCATTTATTGTGTATGGCCATACACCCAAAGCGCTTCACAATCATGAAGGGGTGGGGGGGGGGGGTCTCTCCATGCCACCTCCAGTGTGCAGCATCCACTTGGATGATGCGACGGCTGCCACAGGACAACGGCACCAGTGCGCTCCCTACACACCAGCTATTGGTGGAGTGGAGAGACAGTGATAGAGCCAATTCAGTGGAAGGGGATGATTGGGAGGCCATGATCGTAAGGGCCGATAGAGGGACTTTGGCCAGGACACCGGGGTTACATCCTGCTCTTTCACGAGAAGTGCCATGGGATTTTTAATGACCACAGAGAGTCAGGACCTCAGTTTAACGTCTCATCCGAAAGACGGCGCCCACTGACAGTATAGTGTCCCCTTCACTTTTACTGGGGCATTAGGACTCACGCAGACCACAGGTTGAGCGCCCCCTGCTGGCCTCACTAACACCACTTCTAACAGCAACCAAGTGTTCCCTAGTGGTCTCCCATCCAAGTACTGACCAGGCCCAGCCCTGCTTAGCTTCAGTGAGTAACCGGTCTTGGGCTGCAGGGTGACATGGCTGTGGCCATGTTTTATTGATAGTTGTGTTACGGCTGTCGCCTGCCTGTGCTTGCGTGTGTATCATGACGTCACTCAGTGTTTGTTTCCTAGGTGCCTTTTTGCACCTGAGGCGAGTTGCGCTAGTTGCAAATTGGCTATAAATATGGACCAACATTAAGCGGAGAGAGAGGAGACTTTACTGCCAGCCATAAAGCTTCTTTTATTATGTTGGCTTGAGAAAGCCAACATACTGTTATGCTACTCTGTCCTTGAAAACCAACGTATCTCCTCCTAGGCCGTTCATGCCACAAGGCCCAAATGTGGTCAAAATGTGCCTTCTACATTCTAGATTGTTGCTATATCTCCTCATGCCTGTAAGACTTATTGTTTTTTTAACAAAAACTGTTAAATATAAAATTTTTATAATCCGGGCATATAAAAAAATTATACAAGCCCCAAATTTGGCCAAAAGCTGTATTTAGATGCGTTATATTTTGTTGCTATATCTTTAAGGTTTATCAGACTTATTGTTTTCCAATAAATAAATTTTAAGCATTATTTTTCTGAAAATATGGCAAGCCATTTTTGACTTAAACTCCATATTTTTTACTGATATGGCAAGCCATTTTGCATGTATCACTTTCACACTTATTAAGCATTGTATTTTCAAACAAATACGGCAAGCCATTTTTACATAATGTTCATTCCCTTAGTCTCTTTATTAATCAGGGGTCGCCACAACGGAATGAACCACCAACTTATCCAGCATTTGTTTTACACAGCGAATGCCCTTCCAGCAGCAACTGTTCAAGTCCAGTTTTTGACACTCATAAAGACTGTCATAGAAACATCGGGGTTGATTAAGATCACTCATATTGCCAAGAAGCTTTGATGTATCATCACTAACCTGTCAAATGTCCCCATAGCAATAAAACAGTATAACCTAGCAACCATTTAAAAATAGCAATATCTCTACATCAGAACATCATAGGAACCTGGGCATTGGCTTGTTTGACTCATGCTAGCAAATGGGACTTCCGGTGTACTATGCATGGTAACAATGATAATGGAAGCCAAGTGCTAATAACAATTAGCTACATGCTATGAATGATTATCTAAATGCAATAACATATGCTAGAAATGCCTACTAATTATTAGCATTTTATCAAACATGTACACGAGCATTGCCATTTAGCAACTGCTTAGCAACCACCTAACAATGCCATAATTGTTTTAGCAACTGCCTAGCAACGACTTAGCAACCGCCACCATGCTTCCTGCCAACTGCCATTCCTAGTCCTAGCGCAGTCACGTTGGCTTTCTCAAGCCAACATCAAAGTTTATCAATAAACTTTAGGTTCTAGTTTTATTTATTTACTGTTTTTATTTCCTTCAGTGTTATGCTTTGTTAGTTGTTGGGTTGTTAGTCCTAGGTTAGTGTTGTATAATTGTTTTGATTCTTTATTCATTCTTGCTTAGTTGTGACACATGATTTTACTTTTGATCACATATGGACCAGTAAAACATGCAGCTAAAACAGAACCCGGTGAAGGAAGCAATACAAGAACTTTCTCATTAGGCTTAAACTCAGCTGAAACAGCTCACTTGTCAAAGCAACGATTCATTTTCTCTTTTGACAGCGCAAGCACTTTCTTCGCTACCTCACAAGCACGGTGTAAACGCAGAAGGAACAAAAAAACATGACCCATGGATTTTTGTTTTGGATTGTCTCCATAACAAACCACTGTTATACAATGACTTGCCTAATTACCCTAACTTTACCCTGATTAAGCCTTTAAATGTCACTTAAAGCTGAATACTAGTATCTTGAATAATATCTAGTCAAATATTATGTGCTATCATCATGACAAAGAGAAAAGAAATCAGTTATTAGAATCGAGTGTTAAACAGAAATCTGACTTCAACTGTATATACAGTATATATAATCTCTGTATGTGTTTCTAATCTGTCAACACAGAGCACAGGAGACAGTGTGTACGACTGGGCGCTTCAGGCTTATGTTACTGTGGAGAAACTCTTTAAAGACAAACCTGCCTCAAAGAAAGACAAGCAAAAGGTGAACACATCTCTTACATCCTTACATCTTTACATTTACAGAACATTACATTAGGCTTGTGTTACGGGTCCCGGAACTTGTAGGCAGATTAAAGTGCCTGAATTATCAGGAGAAACAAAATCGCAATAAAACTTAAGTGTCTTTCCCCAGGCGCAGCTTAGTAGCATCTGTTTATTAACAGTCATAGTATAGCAAACATATCCTCACAAATCATGTTTCATTTCATCAAACATACAGTTTTGTTCTCTTTTTTTACAACAATGAAGTCTTCAAATATACACTCTGTACTCTCATTAACACATATAAATATTATACCTTCTGTATATTTATCAGTAGCACACAGATTAAACTTTAAATCCTTTGTCAATCATCTATTTCATTTTTTCTTTTCTTTGTAAATACCTCTGTATATAACCATTTACCATAAGACCATAGGTATATACATTAGATGTCGCCTGGCCTATTGTTGTCTATTGGACGGAATGCGTCAATAGCGCCGCCATCTTGGTACAGGGTAGCGCTCCTTTGAAATAAATGCGGGACCAAGGTACAGTGGAGGACTGTGGCCATCCAAAGCCAGAGATATGCACATATACACATATATCTATGATCGGGAGTTTTTCTGGATGTTAGTGTGTAATTTTTTTTCTAATTATGAAAATTCTAATTTTACATCACTTTTCTACATTGATGGATCAGTGACCGCACGGGCATTCCTGACTAAAAGCTTGTGTTTGTGTGTACAGAAATGTACTATTCACCCTCCCTGTTACATTTAATCTAATCATGTCCTGAAACACACCTCCTCTCCTGCTTTCACTTCTCATACTGACGGAGGGAGCGATTCGTTTGTGAATGAATCCCCCGAACGACTCTTTCACTAACGTTAGGCGACAATAATACGTTTCTGGCAGCGCAGCATCTCGTTGTCATATTTCTTTTGCATTGTTTGCTGATTTTATTCAACAAAACTAGCATAAGCCGAGTGTTTAGTGCGAGTTGGAGCTGCTTTGCCTTATGGTGAATGCAGTAAGTGACTGTTATCATCAATAACGTTACCTGATTAGCACAAAAGTTCAGAACATAAAAAAACAAAAAAAAACTTAATATTACCTATGAAATGTTCTGCCTTTGCGCTTTGTTTTCTGTTTGCTCGTTACTACACCCGTAGACAGCGCTAAAGTCCCGCATCTTCACGTAATAACACTGTCTTGACTAGTGCTGTTGAATGACACTTGTCCTGGGAGCACTGTACCAATGTGGCGGCGCTATTGACGCATGCTCAGGGTCCCTATGCGATATCTAGTGTACATATCTATGCCATAAGACTACTAAACCCACTAAACAATCATGTGTCTGTTATTTGTATCATTTAAATTGTAACAGTTACACTTGACACCAATTACCAATGTTACTCTCTACTCTCATAAACTTTATACATTAACAAATATACAACCAATATATACAAATAAGTCACTTTCTGTTCAGTTATCACATACTGAGTAAAATTCATATCATTTACTGGGGAGTCAGTTATAACAAACTCAGCCCAACTGTCATTTTACTGGTACTTTTATCTGAATCAGTCTTCTCAATTAACAACTGTAATTAAGCTATTCACTTTTAAAAAAAACACACACACATAGGAAATGTGTACTCACATGTTTTTACATTAATTATAATAAACATATTGACTTTATGAAACAAACCTGAATTATCAGGAGAAACAAAATCGCAATAAAACTTCAGTACCTTTCCTCAGGAGCAGCTTAGTAGCATCTGAAGTAAACACAAAAAGTATCGCCATGGTAACCCACAGCGCATGCTTTCTCAACTGTTGATGTTATTTTGTTTCAAACCCAGTCATTAGTAGTGATCATAGATATATACACTAGATATCGCATAGGGACCCTGAGCATGCGTCAATAGCGCCGCCACATTGGTACAGTGCTCCCAGGACAAATGTCATTCAACCGCACTAGTCAAGACAGTGTTATTACGTGAAGATGCGGGACTTTAGCGCTGTCTACGGGTGTAGTAACGAGCAAACAAAGAAAACAAAGCACAAATGCAGAACATTTCATAGGTAATATTATGTTTTTTTCCTGTTTTTGTATGTTCTGAACTTTTGTGCTAAACAGGTAACGTTATTGATGATAACAGTCACTTACTGCATTCACCATACGGCAAAGCAGCTCCAACTCACACTAAACACTCGGCTTATGCTAGTTTTGTTGAATAAAATCAGCAAACAATGCAAAAGAAATATGACGAGATGCTGCGCTGCCAGAAACGTATTATTGTCGGCTAACGTTAGTAAAAGAGTCGTTCGGGGGATTCATTCACAAACGAATCGCTCCCTCCGTCAGTTTGAGAAGTGAAAGCAGGAGAGGAGCTGTGTTTCAGGACATGATTAGATCAAATTTAACAGGGAGGGTGAATAGTACATTTCCATACACACAAACACAAGCTTTTTGTCAGGAATGCCCATCAATGTAGAAAAGTGATGTAAAATTATAATTTTCGTAATTAGAAAAAAAAATTACGAACTAACATCCAGGAAAACTCCCGATCACAGATATATGTGTATATGTGTATATCTCTGGCTTTGCATGGCCACAGTCCTCCACTGTACCTTGGTCCCGCATTCATTTCAAAGGAGCGCTACCCTGTAGCAAGATGGCGGCGCTATTGTATATATCGCATTCAGTCCAATAGATAACAATAGGCCAGGCGACATCTAGTGTATATATCTATGAGTAGTGATAATAAATGGCTGTTTCTCAATACCAAGTACGCAAAGTTCAGACTTGCGTCCTTGGAAGTTCAGACTTGGCAAGTTCAGACTTAGAAGAACGAACTCCCGAGGACGCGAGGACACAAGTCGGGTACTTCTTCAAATGGAACAGCAGTGTACTTCATAACGTCACTTACCTCACCATGGATTCATCAGTTTCACTGTACATTAACAATAAAATGATTTAATTAATATTATATTAATATTATAAATCTACATTTTTGATTTAAGAAAATGTACACATATATTCATAAAAATGTGAATGAAAATGAGTTATTATACACAGACACGTGTTTTTGATTATCAGATTTATCAAACTACAATGGTAATTTTACCCACAATAGGAAATAAAGACATACACGATAAGAAATCAAGATTACGTCAAGCAAGTGGGTAATCAAGGACAAGCAGCGTACAACACGGTAACATAATTAAAGACAATTATAAAAGGTAACAAAATAACACTGCCAAAATAATACACCTGACAACAAATGATAGATTTATAAGACCAAAAACTGTCCTTTAGATATTCACAAGATGTATTAAATATCATGTTTTAACTACAATGGAGAGATGAGATCTAGCGGTACATCCGGGATGGCCTGGCTGAAGTAAAGCTGCTCTGGCGGGGGAGCTGATGACGGAGCTTCCGCTGGCAGGCTGGGAGTCGGAGTCCGCGTAAGCAGAGCCACATCGTTAAAGAAGCGCTATCTTTGTGAATAAACTGCTGATTCTAGTTTAAAACAACGACATTCTCGCCTGGAAAACTCTTAAAACTTTATTTTGTGACACAGTAAAGGAGTATTTTTAAAACCGTGCAGGTTTCCTCCGCCATTAGCGCTTGCTGGTTACGCTGCAATGCATTCTGGGATACCTGAGCTTCGCAAGTTCGCACAAGTCACCTCTCGATACATCCTTGGCCAAAGGGACAGAGCAAGTACACATCCGGGAATTTCATGTGTACTTGGAAAGATGTGAGCTTTAGAATTGGAACAGTACTTTGGCGACGGTTGATGACGTTTCACGAGGATACAAGAACGCAAGTACAGAAAAGAATGCATATTGAGAAACAGCCAATGCCTTTTACAGTATATACATAAATAAATAGATACATTAATGACAAAACAAACATTACTACTGTGGATACATAATGGTGTATCACCTGGGCGGTATCCAAATCTTGATACCGTTAAATGTCCTTCCTATTTTACCTCGGTATACGGTATTACCGTGAATAATAAAAAAAAAATTATGACAAAAGGCTCAGACAGCGTCACCAAACTGTTAGCTTGTGCCTAAATCATTCAGAAACTGAATACCAAAGACTAATACTGAAACAAAAACACCATGCATAACGATGTTACCTACTTTCATTAGCAACATATAGCAGTCTAAAAAAGTGCAAATACAACAGTCAGACAGAATTTAATCAGCATAAACATCCAGAGCAGTTTTCGCGCAGACATGCACACACACATCAATTCAATTTCACCATGTCCTTATAGGACTTTTCATTCACAGTGTGGAAGGAAACCATTTCCAAGTATTTTGTCACTGCATCACTACAAATGAAAAAAACTAGTTTTTCTCAATCCCGGTCCTCACGTCCAACAAATCTGCATATTTTACATGCTTCTCTTATTTAGCAAAGCAGGTCATTACAACAGGGTGTCCGTGCAGTCTTAAAAAGTATTAAAAGTTGATAAATCAATTATGAGTAAATGAAGGCCCTTAAAAGGTATTAAAAAGTCCTAATCCCGTTTTTACGAGGTCTTAAATTTAGTTTAAGCGTTGTCCGAAGTGTTTGACTTGAAATAAGTATAAATATTATGGTAACACTTTACAATAAGGTTCATTAGTTAATGCATTAACTAACATGAACTAATCATGAACAGCACATGTACAGCATTTATTAATCATAACTGAACATTTACTAATGCATTATTAACATTCAAGTCTATGCTTGTTAACATTAATGCACCATGAGTTAACATGAACTAACAATGAACTACTGTATTTTCATTAACTAACGTTTACTAACATGAACAAATACAGTAGTAAATGTATTGTTCTATGTTTGTTCATGTTAATAAGTGCATTAATTAACATTAACTAATGAAACGTATTGTAAAGTGTGACCAATATTTTTATTGTCCTCGTTAGTTCAGGCCGGGTGTGTCCAGCCATGCTCCTCTGTTTGGGTGATGTCAAGTAATTCGTGACAAACGCGTTAAGGTGATGTGCAATCTCCATATGTGGCATAACCATACAGCAGGAAAATTCAATTGGTGCCCCATGTGGCAATTTGTTCCGGCTCTCCAATTAGTGTGACCAAGATATAAAAATAAATTTAGCTCATGCAAAAAAACAGCTTAATATTGAAATTACCTTTATATTCCTGCATATACCCTGCAGAAGATCTTAGTGCTCCTTCATTACTCTTTACCAGAGCACAAGAAACCTTTATTTTACTTTGAAACATTCGTTGACAGATTTACACAACAGCACTGCCTGCAGCATCTTACTAGAGAAGCCTGTGACATAGTGTACATCTATAAATAAATGCACTATTCAGATTTCACATGCTAAAATGTCAACTTATTCTCCCTGTAGACTGAAATAATGGTGTAATAGCCTGTGGAGTCCACTTTGCAGGTCACTTGTTAAATTAGAAACAAACGTCTGATGTGAAAAGACAAACATCAGGAGGAGCGGGATTGAGAAACACTGTTCAAACGCATGAGCTTGGCTTGTGATGCTCAACTGTTTGAATTCTGATACCATATTAAGTTTTTCTTCACTTTTTGTTGAAACAGGATAAAGTGGAGAAGAGTTCCAGTGGAGAGACCAAAGATTAGGTATGTTATAATAAGGTACGATACATCTTTGTCAGATTAGATCTGAAATTTACAGGGGCCAAGAGAGCTTAACGTGCTGCAATTCAAGAAAACAGATGCAATTACTAAACATGCACAATTACCGCTGTTATTCATGCTAATAATATCCAAAAGACAAGGGAATGGTGTTATAAGGATGTTAAAATAAGCCAAAATCTTGGCTTTCGAAGATCAACTATAACTTCACTGAGCAATAGACACGGCACAAATAAATAAATCCCAGCTGGGTCTGTCTTGTTTCAGGGTCCCCTTGAAATATTTCAGTTGTTTTCTGTCATATTTGTGTTGTGAGAAAATCCTACATGTGTGCTGTCAAACCAATGAGGGACTTTTCTTAATTTGCTGGCGTTTTTTGTGATTGAAAGGATTTGACAAAATTGTAGTAAACTTTTTGATGCATCAAAGAATGCACATTATTATACCAGCAGCTAATCCAGCGAAAACAATTGTGTTTAAAATAACTTAAAATAAATAAATATTATATAAATAAGTAAATAATAAATGAATAAAAAATACATGATTTATACGATAAATATTAAATAATTATAAAAAACGTATTAAATAAATATAAAAGTACTAAATAAATATTGAATTACTAAACAAATATTCAATTATTAAATGTTAAATTAATAAAAAATACATATTTAATATTTATTTAGTAATTTCATATGTATTTTTATTCATTTTATATTTTAATAATTTTCTATTGATTTAGTAATTTAATATTTATGTAGTAATTTAATATGAAATTAATAAAAAATATACATACTAAATTACTAAATAAATATTAAATGAATATTAAATTATTAATAAATAAATACACATTAAATGAAAACAAACATTAAATTAATAAATATTAATATATTAATAACAAATAATATATTTAATAAATAATAAATAAATATTAAATGAATAGTAAATAAATAAATAATAAATAAATATTAAATGAATAACAAATAAATATTAAATAAATACAAAATAAATATTAAATTAATAATAAAAACATGAAGTAAATAAATAATAAATTACTTAAAAATAATAAATATTAAATGTATAATAAAATAAATAAATAGTAAATTAATAATAAATAAATATTAAAAACATTTAAATGAATAAATAGATATTAAACAAATAGATGTTTAATAAATATTAAATGAATATCAAATAAATATTAAAATAATACAAAAAATATTAAAATATTAATAAATATAAATATTAAATAAATAATAAATAAACATTAAATGAATATATATTAAATGAATAAATTAATATTAAATAAATAAATAAATTAATTAATATTAAATAAATAAATATTAAATAAATAATAAATAATTATTAAGTAAATACATAATAAATAAAAATAAATAATAAATCAAATGTACAATAAAATAAATAAATATTAAATAAATAGTAAATTAATAATACATAAATATTAAATGCATTAAATAAATAAATAGATATTAGGTAAATAAATAATAAATAAGTAATAAATTAATATTAAATAAATAAACAAATAATAAATACATAAATATTTCCCAGAGATGGGTTGCGGCTGGAAGGGAATCCGCTGCGTAAAAACTTGCTGGATAAGTTGGCAGTTCATTCCGCTGTGGCGACCCTGGATTAATAAAGGGACTAAACCGACAAGAAAATGAATGAATTAATAAAATACATAAATATTGAATTAATATTAAATTAATTAATATTAAAAAATAATACTAAATAATATTAAATAAATAAATATTAAATAATTTTACCAGCACTGTTAAAGAGATGTAATCATTTAAAAACAGTTTACTTTTGCTTGATTTGTTTTAACATTTTGTGATCTAAATAATAAAGAGTTCTCCAACTGATTAGTACAGGCTGAAATGTGCCAATACGTAGTATCTTTGAGCTGTATTAATCTTGAATCTTTCAGTTCAGTGGGATTATTGTTTACTTCCTGTTCTCCAAAATGACTGATGACGTGTTAAATCTGACTATTAAAACTGCAGTAAAGGGTGTAACATTATGCCACTGCAGTCACATTTATTTACACAGGTCTCATTTTCTCAGAAATCCTCATGACTGTTGTGGATTGTGTGTGTTTGTTTACAGGTACATCAGATCTCTCGGGATGTTGTTTGTGTGTGTGGTGGATCTCCAACACTGCACAGTTTTATGACCTGCTTTTGCACTCACCGCTTCCTCTTTCATCTGTCACTCGCAGACAGGAGGTAGCGGTTCATCTGGAAATTTTTAAACTTGAACAACTACTGGAACCGTGTGTAAAAATACACTGGCGCACCAAAATAAATTATATAGAGACAGTTGCTGTGATTTCTGACTGAATTACATGCAGAAGTGTAGCAAGTGTACTTATTTATTCAACATTCATGACCCATATATGCAGCTGAAGTCAGAATTATTAGCCCCCCTGAATTATTAGCAGCCCTGCTTTTTTCTGTTTAACAGAGCTGATTTCTTCAACACATTTCTAATCATAATAGCTTTAATAACTCATCTCTAATAACTGATTTATTTTCTCTTTGCCATGATGACAGCAAATAATATTTGACAAGGTATTTTTCAGGACACTTCTATTCAGCTTAAAGTGACATTTAAAGGCTTAACTGGATTAATTAAATTAACTAGGCAGGTTAGGGTAATTAGGCAAGTCATTGTATAACGATGGTTTGTTCTGTAGACTATCGAAAAAAATATATAGCTAATATTGACCCTAAAATGGGTTTTTAAAAATTAAAAACTGCTTTTATTCTAGCCTAAATAAAACAAAGAAGACTTTCTCCAGAAGAAAAATATATTATTTTTAACTTAATGAATTAATAAGACTTAATAAAACCTAATGTAAATGAAACTGCTGATTTCTAAAAATAAATAAATAAATAAATTCACCCCCCTCAAATTTGTCATGAAGGGTAATATTAGCTTTATGAACCAAAATTGTTCTTTGTAGCAGGCTGTAAACACCTTTTTGTTCTGCTGTAAAGTTGGCCATTCTAACAGTGGGCTCAATTGAAATTTGCTCCATATGAAGCCAAGACTAGCGGAATTTCGATGAATTGCCGTTTCAGTTACCTCCGTATTGGCTTCCCGAGGGAGAGAGGGAGGTTGCCGCTTGAATGGGACTCATGTAAGTCTTAAAACCGGTGATGGCCGTCTGTTTGTAATGAGTCTCCTGTTTTCATTACTGCAGATTAGTTCAGTAAACAGAAAGAAAGAAGAAATGCCCGCATGTGTTTAGCGTTTTCCCTAATTTCAAACACAACAGTAATCTGCTAGTGTTTGCGTTGCTTTTTCGGGGTTAATTATTGATCGCCCGAATGCAACAGAGAAATACTGGAACATCTCTGTAGACTGATGGCATTTCATGCCGTTCAGCCTTATCTTAAAATTTAAACAAAATCGGCTGTTTTGTCATCACTTTGGAGATTATGCTAGAGAATCATTCAAACACTAGCTCTAAAGTGACGTTGGTGAAGTAGCAGCGGTTTCTGCTGTTCTGACGTCTGCTGCAAATGTAAATGAATGGCGGAAGAAAGTAGTTCCTAATACAAAAGGGTTTTTTTAACTGTGTTTGATCATCCTTTTTATACACACGATTGTGCCGTCGAACTGCTGTATAAATGCAATATCACACTCGTAACAGTGCGATATGACTATTTCGTCACTATTAGGACTCTTACACTGCAGCCTCGTGCCAACGCACACCTCCCACCACTGCTGATATACAGCTCACTGCTACTCTATGTGATGTTGCTTATTTATATGAAGAGTCATATAAAAAACCTAAAAAGATGTCATCTGAAATGTTCTCCTACATTTTTCCGGGATAAATAACAAACGGGAGGGTGGCAGGGGATGGGTCTGAAGTACGGGAGACTCCCGGGAAACACAGGAGTGTTGGCAGGTATGCTCACACATACACTCTGCACTCTGACTACTTCA
>NC_141025.1:4900000-4927500 GCF_052040795.2 Danio rerio | reverse complement strand
ATGTCACATCCCTAACGCTGGAGTTGCTCTTATGCAATCATATCATATATTTGTATTTGATGCCATGACGTCAACAAAGGCTATTTTCATGGCGAAAACATTTCAGGTAACACTTTACAAGTTTTTGTTCATGTGAGTAAATCGTAACTTTATTGTAAAGCATTTATTCATCATAGTTTAACTTTAACAAATGCATTAACATCCAAATTGGAAGGGGGAGTGAATTGAAGGGGGAAGAGACAGCACTATTTAATAGGAGAACAAGTGTGAAATTGTTAAAAATAAATAAATAAAAATTACATTTTGAAGAAAAGGGTGACATGTATGAGACTATGGTGGAATAATCTTGTGTAGTGACCTCCTTATTTTTAGAGGTCAACAAAGGGAAATTGTGGAATATAATTCTTTTATTTTCTTTATTAGTATGCTTTGCCTAAAAAAAAAAAAAAAAAAAAAAGTCAAATCATTTACCTTACAGTCATTCTTTACCCTCTCTAAATATGCATATTAGGGATGCCACGGTTCTCAATATAATATTGAACTGTTCGGTACGACCTCCATGGTTCAATATACGCTTGTGAATTGCTGAATTGTTTTCTCGGTTTTGCGTTTAAATAATTTATGCGCGTTTTATATCTCCCCGAACTGACTGTGTGTGCCTCTAAATTCATGAGCTGAGATGAGGAAACTCCTCCCCGCGAGTAAATATCCAATCATATGCTCTAAAGTTAGGGGGCGCTTAACCATCATTCCTCACATTCCTCACTTGCGAACGGCGGTGAAGTGAGGCCACAGTATGAGAAAGCGCCAGCGTCTTTCTAATCTGCGGAGTGAGAACATTTTGGTTTTCCCGGTAAGTATAAAGCCAATAAAAGAAAAAAAACGGTGAACAAAAAATAACTGTGTGCAAGCATTGTTTTACACGTATAACCATGACTGCACATCTGCAGCACCATCACCCAGCAATATCACTCTCTGAAGCAGGATAGCAGAGAAGGTAATAAAGTCCTCCAGATAGCAACAATCCCTCGCTGAATCTTTCAAGCAAACATAACCAACTGGTTCCAAGAGACACGTAAAAACCTCAAAGGCAGTGCGGGTGCTTATTGCTAAAGATTTGTAGCTGTTTTCGGTGACTGGAGATGCAGGCTTTTGTCATCTTATAAAAGCACTCGATTCACGTTACAGACTACAGTCTCGCATTTTTCCAGCAATAACAACATTTTTCCAGAGATAATTAAGATGATGAAATTATGTTTACTTCAGTACAAATATGTTTATTTGAAATGGCCAATTCATCTTTATTACCTTCACATGTGTGTTTATTATCAAAGTGCAGGATTTTATGTGTTTCCCAGTTTGTACATGGGCTACCAGCAGCTGTGAGATTTCAGTGTTCATTTTTTTATACAATACACTAGGAACTAGTGCACTTTCTTAGCTTTTAAGTAAAACAAAATGAGTATTGCAATAAATTATTTTTTTCTCCTTAACCTCTTACTGTTCCTATTGCCTATAGAATTAAAAGAAATACGTGTCAAGCCATAAGAACCCAACCGAACCGAAAACAGTGTTAAAAAAACTGATAAATATTAGGGTTGCATCCCTAATATATATATATATATATATATATATATATATATATATATATATATATATATAATATGTTAACCGAAACTGGCCTGAGAAATGCATTTTGCATACTGATGCGGGCATTTAGCAGAAAGAGCTATCTTAGACAAGAAATATGCAGCATGCAGCATATAAAAACATATTTATCTCGCTTCTGATTTTCTGTGTAACCATTTATGAAAACATTAAGGGGCCTATGGAGGTCTCCAAGCATGTGCATTTAACTAGTCCAGTTCTTCTGTGCAGAAAAGAGGAAGTAGATGGTGGAGAAAAGCGGACGGAGATATCCTGCCTTCTGTGAATTTAAACTGGGTCTTTAGTCCCAAGAAAACACTCGCAGAGCGCCTGGTGTGTTCTCTTGAACAACATTGTATAACCAATAGGACACATTTGTCCGACCTAGGGCCCTAATCGAATTATTCATTAGTACTTAATAAATTACTAATATTTTTGAAATTGATTTCCGCCTCCTGAGTTTATATTGAACACGCATGAAATAAGACCGCTTATTCCGACAAAATTCATGCTTGTTAACAGCTAGTGCACCGTGAGTTAACAATGAATGCCTACTTTTACTAACTAACATAAAAAATACTGTAATGAATGCATTGCTCATTGTCATTATTTGTTCATGTAGTAAATGCATTAACTGATACAACCTTATTGTAAAGCGTTACCGACTTTAGTTTAGGTCATAATTCGCGCTATTAACAAACCATTAACTAACACTACTAGCTTAATAAACTACCAATTGGCTGCATATTAATAGTTAGCAAGGTAGAAGTCGAGTTTAGGTGTTCGGTAGGATCAAGGATGCAGAATAAGATGATACTTTATAACTACTAATGAACATTTATTACCATAGTTATAAGCCAGTAAATTGCATGAATTGTGATCTACATAATAAGGGTTACAATATTTGATTAATAAATACACAATTAAAAACTACAAACAAATGAATGCATAAATTAGATATCAACATTAAAATAATGGTTCATTACTTGTTAATGTATTTACAATAATGAACAAAGAGCAAACATTACATTTATTACAGAATTTATTCATATTCGTTCATGTTAATTATTCGATATAAGGTTGTTAGTTCATGTTAACTCGGTGTATTAATGCTAACATGCCCAACTTTGGACTTTAACAATGCATAAGTAGATAAAAAAATATCGGAGACATTTTGTTAAATAAATATATTGTTCATTATTTATGTTAGTAAATACATAAACTGACATTACAATAAGGTTGTATTACTTAAAGTATTACTCACTTTAGTTTAGGTCACAATTTACAGTATTAACAAACCATTAACTAACACTACTAGCTTGATAAACTACCAATTAGCTGCTTATTAGTAAGCTAGTTAATAGTTGGGTTGAGGTTTTGGGCAGGATTATAGGGATGCAGCATAAGATAATACATTTATAACTACTAATGAACAGTTATTATCATAATAAGAGGCAGGTAATAAGCCAGTAAATAGCATGAATTGTGACCTACACAATAATAAGCGTTACCATATTTTATTAATAAAATATACAAATAAAAACCAGAAACAAATGAATGCATAAACTAGATAATCAACATTAAAATAATGGTTCATTACTTATTAATGCATTTACTACAATGGACAAACAGTGAACATTATATTTATTACAGGATTTATTCATATTTGTTCCTTTAATTATCAGAAATGAGGTTGTTAGTTCATGTTAACTAACATTAACAAGCACAACTTTGGTTTTAATAATGCATTAGTAGTTGATAAATTATGAATATTAAATGCAAGATCTTACCAATAATAGGATAAAAAATATAACTTATTTTAAAATTCTAGGACATTTTGTTCTGACAACCATATTTTAAATAAAAAAATAATAAGTAAATATCAGGATTTAATTTATTATGCATACCTCACTCAGCATCTTCAGGATTTCAGAGCCCATTCCATAACCTGAAAACCAAAAGGAAATAAAAATAAATAAACTCTTAAAAATAAAATACCAACAACAAATTTAAAATATATATAAAGAATAATTTAAAAAATAAGTTATTCTAAATAATAAATATTTAATACGCATTACTTATTTGTATTATTTTTATTATTAATAATGCATTGTTTTTAGTAGAATAAAAACTTTAAACAGAAAAGTTTAAATAATAACAATAATAATAATAAATAAGAATTTTTATTATTTACTACTACAACAAATTATTACTTGTATGTATGTATGTATGTATGCATGTATATATATATATATATATATATATATATATATATATATATATATATATATATATATATATATATATATATAGTGTTTTGTTTTAAGTGTATGTGTGTAAAAGTGTATATGTAAAAATGTATATAATAAATTATACCATACATTTATAAATTTTGTATTGTTCAATGTCAAATAGTTAATAATACTCAATTTTTCTTTTTCTATATTATAATTTAGTAAAAAATTATAATAAATAAGACTAATGCATTAAAATGTGTTTTTAGAATAAAAAAATTAGATGGATTATTTAAAATTCTATTAACATTTACAACAAATAATAAAATAACATTCAAGATAAAATATTATTAGTAGTAATAAATTATTAATAATATATAGTCTTTCTTTCAAGTGTATGCGAGTGAGTGTATAAGAAAAATGTTTTAATATAAATCATAAATACATTTATAAGATATTGTTAAATTTAATGTCAATATTACTCAATATTTTCCTTTTTCTATATTATCATTACCACTCAAAATAATTAATAATAATAATAATAAATGCATTCAAGTGTTTTTAGAATAAAAAGTTTAATATAATTTTAAATAGGCCATGTAATATTTACAATTAATATAAAAAAGTATGATATTCAAGATTTTAAAAATTGGTATATAATAGTAATATAAGGATATCAAATAACATAATTATATGTGATAACAGGTATATTTCTCTCCACACCTCTGAATTCCTTCATCACATAGAAGTCCTCCAGATAAAGCAGCTTCCCAATCCAGGGGTCATAAGTGAAGTAGTACATGGCAAAGCCAACCACAGTATAACCTGATATGAAAATACAAACCAAGATCAATAATAAGGAAAGGTCATCGTGAGGGATTACAGACTGCAGTCACATTCAGCGCCTCTGACGTCATCGAACTAATGACGCAGAAAGACAAACGGCAACTTCCCGTCATAACTGTCACTCTCACCGTAATAACATTAAAAACACGATGAAAATAGAGGATTATGAAGCAAAATAAGCATTTATGTCCGTGAATTACCTTCGATGGACTGATTATCTTTGGGTACTTCAGCGACGACGCAGTGATAAAACGGATGATCTCCGAACCCGTCCTCGAGCAGCTCTGGAAAGAACAAATAAACACATAATTAGAGACATCTTCATTAATTATTCACAGAAATGTAAACGTATTAATTTAAGCTTAATAAAGAAACAACTGTTGTTAGGTACCTTAAATGTAAACGTATTAATTTAGGCTTAATAAAGAAATAACAGTTGTTAGGTACCTTTCTCGGTCAGGACGACCTGTTCCTCCATTTCCTCAAACTTTGCAAGTTCCTGAAATGATTTCCATCACGTAATAAATACACAAGCTATCAAAAGTGTACATTTTCAACACACAAGACGAGTTTTAACCGTTATTCGGCTTACCTTTATGAGTCGCAGTATGTCAGACACGTCCTTGGGCTCGGCTTTCCGTAATATGAACTTGGCCATTTTCTTCTTTTACTCTTTTTCCCTTTTCTTACTAGTCCTCGGTATGTGAAAAGCAGTAAGATGTGTTTCTTCATCGGTTTTCAGAGGGAGACCCTCAGCAGAAACTCTGGGTTTCTCACCCTGTCGGTGCGGAATTACATCAAGTCTAAAGTCGCCGGAAGCGCTTTGTCTGAACGCGGAGCTCCAGCGGGTTTTATAGGCTGCGCCGCTGACGTCACCAGCCGGAAGTACAGAGTTACGCTCGAGCAGATCTGACTCACATCAGTAGTGAAGCCAAGATAACCAGAATAAACCAGATCAAAGCACTAGCGGATATTAACTAATGACATTTGAGACACGGAGTCTGTCTGGTAATTAATATTTTAGATGTAGTCTTCTTACACTTTGCTTTATTCATATTATTGTTATTGTTGTTATTATTATTATTAATATTATTGTTATTATTAATATTACTTTTATTATTATTAATAATAATAATAATAATAAATAAATAAATAAAAACATATTCAGAGGCGTGAAGAGACCTGTTACCACATTATGTTATTTGATATCCTCAGGCACGTGCACACATGGGGCTCAACCGGTGCAGTGCACATGCCCTTTTTTAAGTCTTGATAGAAAGTGCCCTTAAAAATGATCTGAAGTGCCCCCGCTTCTACTATTGATGTACCTTAAAGGTAAATATTACATTGCCATTGCTGTCAGTTGAAGGTGTGAGCATGCTGTCAACGACGATCGGTGAGGGCAGTGGTGATTCTAGTTTAAAGGGTCATGAAACAACAAAACACATGTTTTGAGCTGTTGACAGTCGTATATGTGTCCCACACTGCTATAAACACTATTAGGACACATATATCTCACTAAAAAGTGTAAATTGGTTGTTTTTGCGTTATTTCGAGCAAATTCGTATTTCCGGTTTGAAACTAATTTTTGAAGCTGCGTCACGGCCATGAGATCTTAGCATGTGTTCCAGCGTGCAGACTGGACGTCTGTACCAGGGCGCCCCGTATTTATTTATTATTTTTTTATTTTATTGCAATAATAACAATACATTACAAAAAATACAGATACAAAACTAAAAGAAGTATAGTACAATCAATAGAAATATTACTTTTTGAAAAAAGTGGATTGTAACAAATTTATAACAAATATAATATATGTAAAACAAATTAAAGGGAACAAGAGAGAGAAAAGAAGAAGAAAAATAAATAATTAAGAGCACAAAAAGATAAAATAAATTATTGCAGAATATTAAATTAAGCACATATTTTAGAGTCTGTAATGTTTTTTAAATAAAGAGCTAGTTCTCGTTTAAAATATTAAAAATTATGCTTAACATGAATATATTTGCATTTGTGTATAAAAAAAACTTTCCAATAAATAAAATGAGGTTTATGCAAAAAGTTGCTGTAAGGAATTCTTTTCCTTTAATATATAGCCCCAAAATAACATGTCGCTAGCTTAAAGAAAAATCACCACAAACCTTTTGGACAATTAGAGAGTTTACATCAGACCAAAAAGAATTAACAGTGGGACACTCCCAAAACAAGTGAGCAACAAATTCAGAAGAGGATTCACAAAAAGTGCAAGAGATGTCAATGTCATTTTTGAATTTTTGTAAAAATTGTTTAACGGGATAAAACCTGTGAATAATTTTAAAAGATATTTCTTTAATTTTATGTGTTAAAAAAAATTTCTGGGGGAGCGACCAGACATACGACCATTTAATATCATCAAAGAGGTTGTTCCAATAAGAAATAGAAGAAGGATTTGAGATAAGGTCTAAAAATAAAGATCTGATTTTATGATTGGATTTTTTAGTGGAAAAACAAATAGAACCAACAACAGTAGAATCAGGACTAAAGGAACAAGCAAAAATCAATGAATTATTTTTATTATTTCTAAAAAGCATACAGATTTCAGAGGAGATGGCCTTACAAACTATATTAAATTCTTTTTTAGAGGGCGCCCCGTATTACGTCTCTGAGTGTGCTGCATTCATTCATGAGTATGGCTTGGTTCAGACCAATCAGCGCGCGCCATTATGAATGCGCTGCAACTTTATTAATATGCATGCTAGCTTTCTTAGACTGTACCTGAAACAGTGTTCAGACGGCATAGAGACGAAACACGTCATGTTGCCAAAAGGAGTGGGAAAATAATAAGAATTGTTTGGAGATACGGGTCGCCAGTGTTGCTTTCATAATGTGAAGGTTTTGTTTTCGATTTCTCTCTATAAGAGCGCTGCTGGACTCGCATGTGGATCAGTGTACGCGGCGCGCGGCAGAAATACGTTTGTTTGGAATATTTTTTACTCGAGAGCTTTTCTCATCAATGGTGAGATCCGGATTTGCTGCTCGTCTCCTTTAAAAGACGCAGCTCCAATATCTGTTGATTATGTCTCTACAGATTTGAAGTGTGTGCGATCAGCGCCCTTTCTTTGTTCATTCAGATGGCAAAGTCATAGTTGGTATGGTCAGCAGTACTCTTTCAGTGTTTAAAGACAGACCTTAGTCAAAATGATTTCTAAGTTAGTTTACAGTGTTAATATCACCACAATATTGAAAGATCCGCTGTAAATGCTGCTCTCTGTGTGTAAACACTGTAAGCAAACTTTTGCCGACTGTCGTGTTGAATTTTCGCCGCATTTTGTGACAGGATAGTCTACACACACACGGCTTTCTGACCTACTGAGTGCATCTGAGTTACAGAGAAATGCAGAGGCTTTTCTCTTATACGACGTGCGGTGTCAAACATTTCACCGTCATTAAACACACTGTCTTTCTCCCCTGCGTCTGTGTATTTGTTTTTCCCCGGTCAGCAGGGCATGCACAAATGGCAACTCCCATTTTTATTCAAACCCTGCCCATTTTCTGACACTCCCACATAAACAGAGCTAGACACACCCACTTTCCTGACTTTTTCCAAACTAGAGGTGTGAAAACATCCTGCTGAAACGGGGGGTTTCATGGCCCTTTAAATGACTCACATGGGCAAATCACCCCATACACCCCCCACCTCTCTGAAATTGTTAGATTTGGAGAAAATATAACAATTTAATTATAGTTATTCTAAATAAATACAATTATTATTAATATTATTATGCAATTATTATTATAAATAAATAACAGAAATCAATCTTAAATGTTACCGGAAAACAATGTAACAGAGGGATATGTTAAGGTCACTTAAGAAACCTTTTGCATAATTATTAATTATGAAAATTCTAAAGAATACAAAAAATGTTTTATAGAATTATCTGTTGTCTTAGACCCGACTCAAGGCCGAGAAGGACTCATTGTCCCTCATTTGTGCTTTATAGCCATGCTAAGTGTGAATATCATCATCATCATCATATTATATAAACTTTAGTCAAGTTGACTTGCAAATCTCGCTGCCTACCGACACCTCTGCACAAAAGGCTGTTACTCCGGTTTCATGGCGCACTAGCGGTGCGACAGTTTGCTTTCACCAGCGTTGAACCAGCGCTGAGAGGGAGAGGCAGTGAATCACCTACGTCTGTTGCACCAACAATAATTTTAGTGGCTGCATTTTATTTACTTATTAAAACTTTGGGAATTTACATAATTTAAACTAATAATGTTAACAGCAAAATCATATTGGGGTGGCCACAGGGGTGGCCAGTGTTTACCCAGGGGTGGCCGTGGCGCCCCTGCCCCCCCTTCAGTTTGCAACAACCCCTTTAAGCCTGATTTATACTTCTGCGTCAGGTGACAGGCGTAACCCACGGCGCATGCAACGCGCGTGGCTGTGCATTTATAATTCTGCGCGCTGTCTCTGTCGGTCTGCATTAACACTTCCAAAACGCTAGTTGGCAGTGAGGTGTAAATGTTCCTCTGTGTCGAGTTTCTTCGCTGTTGTTTTGCTTTTCCTGAACACTTCCTGGATGTACAAGTGGCTCAAACTCATTTTGAGGCAGGAACTGGTGGACGTGCAGCAACTTTAACTATGAGGTAAACACAAAACAAAACTTTCCATCCGGAGCTCCTTCACGGGACTCCACACTTGTAAACAATCGCTCGTGCCATTCGCGCGGCTCTCGGTCCTGCCCAGACTCGTCAGCGCTACCAAGCCGACCAATCACAGAGCTTACGCTACACGTCGTTGCGACGTGTAGTTATATTTTTTGAGAGGTGCACGTCAGTGTCGGCGATGGCCACGGCAAAGGGCTATGCGTCAGCGCCGTAGCATACGCCGGCGTTTGACGCAGAAGTATAAATCAGCCTTTACCCTTCAACCCCCCGCCCCCGCTCTTCAGTTCGCAACAAACTAAATGAGGCCTACTATTTCTAATATCATTTAATTTTCATCACAATTCTTAATCTAAAAAAAAGAATATTTTCATGTTTCTTATGTTATAACTTTATTTATTATTAAACAATTAAAGTTTGCGTAAACTGAGTATGGACCCATAGTTTACTAAAATATATAAAAACAAAACATAATTAAAGCTGCAAGCAGCGATGATAGGGACCTCGCACCCGGGCTCACCGCCGCCCGGTGACCTTACGATGACAGAGAACAGCGAACAATAATAATTTAAGCCAATATATAAAAAAAGATCTAAGAAAATCACAGATTTATGCCAAACTTCCTCCTGTCAGCAGGTGGCGCTATAACTGTGACTTAAGATTGGCATGTAGATGTCTTCCGGAGAAGAATGTTATCAACCATGTGAAGTTTCAGGCACATGGGACATTGTGTGGCTGAGTTATAAGCCAAACTACCTTCTGCCAGCAGGTGGCGTTATGACTGACTCAATATTGTTATGTGGATGTGTTCAGGAGCAGACTTTTATCAACCATGTGAAGTTTCAGGCAGATCAGAGATTGTGTGGAGATTGTGTTTTAAGACAAACTACATTCTGCCAGCAGGTGGCGCTATGAAAGACTCAATATTATTATGTAGATGTGTTTAGGAGAGGACTTTCATCAATCATGTGAAGTTTCAGGCAGATTGGACATTGTGTGGCCGAGTTACAAGCCAAAATTTCTTCTGACAGCAGGTGGCGCTATGACTGACTCAATATTGTTATGTGGATGTGTTCAGGAGAGGACTTTTATCAATCATGTGAAGTTTCAGGCAGATTGGACATTGTGTGGCCGAGTTACAAGCCAAACTACCTTCTGCCAGCAGGTGGCGCTATGACTGACTCAATATTTTTATGTGGATGTGTTCAGGAGAGGACTTTTATCAATCATGTGAAGTTTCAGGCAGATCAGACATTGTGTGGTTGAGTTATAAGAAATTCCTGTTCCATGGCGAAGCGTTGAGGTTTGTCATGCCACCACAGACACGCCCTTCTGCAAAAACTCTAGATCTTCACAATATATCATCGCTAGAGCTTTCAGATTACACCACTCTATTTTGGTGCTGATACGGGAAAGTTTGTGGAAGGAGTTTGTTACAGTGTCAAACATGTAATTTCCTGTGGCCAGCAGGTGGCGCTATAACTGTAACTAGATATCGGCACGTAAACCTGATCAGGTCAGGACTGTTATTAAATGTGTGAATTTTGAGGCAGATCGAATATTGCATGCCAGTTATAAAGACTTCCTGTTTTGTGGCGAATCATCAAAGTTTGCGAGGCCGCCACGGATACGCCCATCGATGAAAACTCTAAAGCTTCGCAATTTAACATCACCAAGGCTTTAAGATGACAAAACCCAATTTTGGTAATTATCAGATAAAATCCCTAGGAGGAGTTCGTTAAAATACAATGCCTGAAAATGGCAAAAGCGCCACTTTTTCGCCACAGGAAGTTAAAAATATCCGACTTCCTGTTGGGTTTGAGATATGGCTCCAAGAGACTTTTTCGTATGTTTTGCCATGTTTGAGGTGTGTGCCAATTTTTGTGCATGTGCGTGAATCGTAGATCGGGGGCTCGTCCGTTTAATTTTTCTAGGTGGCGCTGTCGAGTCATTTTGCCACGCCCACTTCAATATTGTTATGTGGATGTGTTCAAGAGATGACGTTTATCAACCATGTGAAGTTTCAGGCAGATCGGACATTGTGTGGTTGTGTTATAAGGACTTCCTGTTCCATGGCGAAGCGTTGAGGTTTGTCATGCCACCACAGACACGCCCCTCTGCAAAAACTCTAGATCTTCACAATATATCATCGCTAGAGCTTTCAGATAACACCACTTAATTTTGGTGCTGATACGGAAAAGTTTGTGGTAGGAGATTGTTACAGTGTCAAACATGTAATTTCCTGTGGCCAGCAGGTGGCGCTATAACTGTAACTGGATATCGGCACGTAAACCTGATCAGGTCAGGACTGTTATGAAATGTGTGAATTTTGAGGCAGATCTGATAATGCATGCCTGAGTTATAAAGACTTCCTGTTTTGTGGCGAATCATCAAAGTTTGCGAGGCCGCCACGGACACGCCCATCGACAAAAACTCTAAAGCTTCGCAATTTAACATCACCAAGGCTTTAAGATGACAAAACCCAATTTTGGTGTTTATCAGATAAAATCCCTAGGAGGAGTTCGTTAAAATACAACGCCTGAAAATGGCAAAAGCGCCACTTTTTTGCCACAGGAAGTTAAAAATATCTGACTTCCTGTTGGGTTTGAGATATGGCTCCAAGAGACTTTTTCGTATGTTTTGCCATGTTTGAGGTGTGTGCCAATTTTTGTGCATGTGCGTGATTCGTAGAGCGGGGGCTCGTCCGTTTAATTTTTCTAGGTGGCGCTGTCGAGTCATTTTGCCACGCCCACTTCAATATTGTTTTGTAAATGTGTTCAAGAGATGACGTTTATCAACCATGTGAAGTTTCAGGCAGATCGGACATTGTGTGGTTGTGTTATAAGGACTTTCTGTTCCATGGCGAAGCGTTGAGGTTTGTCATGCCGCCACAGACACGCCCCTCGACGAAAACTCTAGATCTTCACAATATATCATCGCTAGAGCTTTCAGATAACACCACTCAATTTTGGTGTTGATACGATAAAATTTGTGGAAGGAGTTTATAACTCCGTAAATCATGTCATTTCCTGTGGCCAGCAGGTGGCGCTGTAACTGTATCTGGATATCGGCATGTAAACGTGTTCAGGTCAGGACTTTTATTAAATGTGTGAATTTTGAGGCAGATCTGATAATGCATGCCTGAGTTATAACGACTTCCTGTTTTGTGGCGAATCGTCAAAGTTTGCGAGGCCGCCACGGACACGCCCATCGACGAAAACTCTAAAGCTTCGCAATTTAACATCGCCAAGGCCTTTAGATGACAAAACCCAATTTTGGTGTCGATCGGATAAAATCCCTAGGAGGAGTTCGTTAAAATACAACGCCTGGAAATGGCAAAAACGCCACTTTTTCGCCGCAGGAAGTTAAAAATATCCAACTTCCTGTTGGGTTTGAGATATGGCTCCAAGAGACTTTTTCGTATGTTTTGGTGTGTTTGAGGTGTGTGCCAATTTTCGTGCATGTGCGTGATTTGTGGATCGGGGGCTCGTCCGTTTAATTTTTCTAGGTGGCGCTGTCGAGTCATTTTGCCACGCCCACTTCCAAAGCCCATAACAAACGTAAATTTTCGCCACTTCTGAGGCGTGTGCAAAGTTGCGTGAGTTTTCGGGCATGTTTAGCCCCTCAAAACCGCGATTCATTCCGCGGAAGAAGTCGGAAGAATAATAATAATTAAAGCTGCAAGCAGCGATGATAGGGACCTCGCACCCGGGCTCACCGCCGCCCGGTGACCTTACAATGACAGAGAACAGCGAACAATATTAATTTAAGCCAATATATAAAAAAAATCTAAGAAAATCACAGATTTATGCCAAACTTCCTACTGTCAGCAGGTGGCGCTATAACTCTGACTTAAGATTGGCATGTAGATGGCTTCCGGAGAGGAATCTTATCAACCATGTGAAGTTTCAGGCACATGGGACATTGTGTGGCTGAGTTATAAGCCAAACTACCTTCTGCCAGCAGGTGGCGTTATGACTGACTCAATATTGTTATGTGGATGTGTTCAGGAGCGGACTTTTATCAACCATGTGAACTTTCAGGCAGATCAGAGATTGTGTGGAGATTGTGTTTTAAGACAAACTACATTCTGCCAGCAGGTGGCGCTATAAAAGACTCAATATTATTATGTAGATGTGTTTAGGAGAGGACTTTCATCCACCATGTGACATTTTAGGCGGATCTGACATTGTTTGGCCGAGTTACAAGCCAAAATTCTTTCTGCCAGCAGGTGGCGCTATGACTCTGACTTAATATTACTATGTAGATGTGCTCAAGAGAGGACTTTCATCAACCATGTGAAGTTTCAGGCAGATCGGACATTGTGTGGCCGAGTTACAAGCCAAACTATCTTCTGCCAGCAGGTGGCGCTATGACTGACTCAATATTGTTATGTAGATGTGTTCAGGAGAGGACTTTTATCAATCATGTGAAGTTTCAGGCAGATCAGACATTGTGTGGTTGAGTTATATGAAATTCCTGTTCCATGGCGAAGCGTTGAGGTTTGTCATGCCACCACAGACACGCCCCTTTGCAAAAACTCTAGATCTTTACAATATATCATCGCTAGAGCTTTCAGATGACACCACTCTATTTTGGTGCTGATACGGGAAAGTTTGTGGGAGGAGTTTGTTACAGTGTCAAACATGACATTTCCTGTGGCCAGCAGGTGGCGCTATAACTGTAACTGGATATCGGCACGTAAACCTGTTCAGGTCAGGACTGTTATTAAATGTGTGAATTTTGAGGCAGATCGAATAATGCATCCCTGAGTTATAAAGACTTCCTGTTTTGTGGCGAATCATCAAAGTTTGCGAGGCCGCCACGGACACGCCCATCTATGAAATCTCTAAAGCTTCGCAATTTAACATCACCAAGGTTTTAATATGACAAAACCCAATTTTGGTGTTTATCAGATAAAATCCCTAGGAGGAGTTCGTTAAACTACAACGCCTGAAAATGGCAAAAATGCCACTTTTTTGCCGCAGGAAGTTAATAATATCTGACTTCCTGTTGGGTTTGAGATATGGCTCCAAGAGACTTTTTCGTATGTTTTGCCATGTTTGAGGTGTGTGCCAATTTTTGTGCATGTGCGTGATTTGTAGATCGGGGGCTTGTCAGTTTAATTTTTCTAGGTGGCGCTGTCGAGTCATTTTGCCACGCCCACTTCAATATTGTTATGTGGATGTGTTCAAGAGATGATGTTTATCAACCATGTGAAGTTTCAGGCAGATCGGACATTGTGTGGTTGTGTTATAAGGACTTCCTGTTCCATGGCGTAGCGTTGAGGTTTGTCATACCGCCACGGACACGCCCCTCTGCGAAAACTCTAGATCTTCACAATATATCATCGCTAGAGCTTTCAGATAACACCACTCAATTGTGGTGTTGATACGATAAAATTTGTGGGAGGAGTTTATAACTCCGTAAATCATGTCATTTCCTGTGGCCAGCAGGTGGCGCTGTAGCTGTATCTGGATAGTGGCATGTAAACGTGTTCAGGTCAGGACGCTTATCAAGCGTGTGAATTTTGAGGCAGATCGGATAATGCATTCCTGAGTTATAACGACTTCCTCTTTTGTGGCGAATCGTCAAAGTTTGCGAGGCCGCCACGGACACGCCCATCGGTGAAAACTCTAAAGCTTCGCAATTTAACATCGCCAAGGCCTTTAGATGACAAAACCCAATTTTGGTGTCGATCGGATAAAATCCCTAGGAGGAGTTCGTTAAAATACAACGCCTGGAAATGGCAAAAACGCCACTTTTTCGCCGCAGGAAGTTAAAAATATCCGACTTCCTGTTGGGTTTGAGATATGGCTCCAAGAGACTTTTTCGTATGTTTTGGCATGTTTGAGGTGTGTGCCAATTTTCATGCATGTGCGTGATTCGTATATCGGGGGCTCGTCCGTTTAATTTTTCTAGGTGGCGCTGTCGAGTCATTTTGCCACGCCCACTTCCGAAGCCCATAACAAACGTAAATTTTCGCCACTTCTGAGGCGTGTGCAAAGTTTCGTGAGTTTTCGGGCATGTTTAGCCCCTCAAAACCGCGATTCATTCCGCGGAAGAAGAAGAAGAAGAAGAAGAAGAATAATAATAAACAGAGCAATTCCAATAGGGCCTACGCACCGTTTCGGTGCTCGGTCCCTAACAAGCAGCGATGATAGGGACCTCGCACCCGGGCTCACCGCCGCCCGTTGGCATCAGGATGACAGAGAACAGCGAACCATATTAATTTAAGCCGATTTATATAAAGAACCTGAGAAAATCACTTATTCATGCCAAACTTTCTCTTGTCAGCAGGTGGCGTTATGACTGTGACTCAGTATTGTCATGTAGATGTCTTCAGGAGAATAATTTTATCAACCATGTGAAGTTTCAAGCAGTTCTGACATTGTGTGGCTGAGTTATAAGCCAAACTACCTTCTGCCAGCAGGTGGCGCTATAACTGACTCAATATTGTTATGTAGATGTGTTCAGGAGAAGACTTTTATCAACCATGTGAAGTTTCAGGCAGATCGGACATTGTGTGGCTGAGTTATAAGCCAAACTACCTGTTGCCAGCAGGTGGCGCTATGACTGTGACTCAATATTGGCATTTAGATGTCTTCAGGAGAGGAATTTAATCAACCAAGTTTTAGGCAGATCAGACATTGTGTGGTTGTGTTATAAGGACTTCCTTTTTCATGGCGAAGCGTTGAGGTTTGTCATGCCACCACATACACGCCCCTCTGCGAAAACTCTAGATCTTCACAATATATCATCGCTTGAGCTTTCAGATACACAACCAACCAAATTTGGTGCTGATATGAAAACATTTGTGGGATGAGTTTATTACTTTGTAAATCATGACATTTTCTGTGGCCAGCAGGTGGCGCTATAACTGTATCTGGATATCAGCATGTAAACTTGTTCTGGTCTGGACTTATATTAAACGTGAATTTTGAGGCAGATCAGATAATGAATGCCTGAGTTATAATGACTTCCGGTTTTGTGGCGAATCGTTAAAGTTTGCGAGGCCGCCATGGACACGCCCATCGACAAAACCTCTAAAGCTTCGCAATTTAACATCGCCAAGGCCTTTAGATGACAAAACCCAATTTTGGTGTCGATAGGACAAAATCCCTAGGAGGAGTTTGTTAAGATACAAAGCCTGGAAATGGCAAAAATGCCACTTATTTGCCGCAGGAAGTTAAAAATATCCAACTTCCTGTTGGGTTTGAGATATGGCTCCAAGAGACTTTTTCGTATGTTTTGGCGTGTTTAAGGTTTGTGCCAATTTTCGTGCATGTGCGTGATTCGTAGATCAGGGGCTCGTCCGTTTAATTTTTATAGGTGGCGCTGTCGAGTCATTTTGCCACGCCCACTTCATTATTGTTATGAGGATGTGTTCAGGAGAGGACTTTTATCAACCATGTGAAGTTTCAGGCAGATCGGACATTGTGTGCTTGAGTTATAAGGACTTCCTGTTCCATGGCGAAGCGTTGAGGTTTGTCATGCCGCCACGGACACGCCCCTCTGCGAAAACTCTACATCTTCACAATATATCATGGCTAGGGCTTTCAGATAACACAACCCAAATTTGGTGCTGATACGAAAAAATTTGTGGGAGGAGTTTGTTACGATGTAAAACATGTCATTTCCTGTGGCCAGCAGGTGGCGCTATAACTTTAACTGGATATCGGCACGTAAACCTGATCAGGTCAGGACTCTTATCAAGCGTGTGAATTTTGAGGCAGATCGGATAATGCATGCCTGAATTATAACGACTTCCTGTTTTGTGGCGAATTGTCAAAGTTTGCGAGGCCGCCACGGACACGCCCATCGACGAAAACTCTAAAGCTTCGCAATTTAACATCGCCAAGGCCTTTAGATGACAAAACCCAATTTTGGTGTCGATCGGATAAAATCCCTAGGAGGAGTTCGTTAAAATACAACGCATGGAAATGGCAAAAACGCCACTTTTTAGCCACAGGAAGTCAAAAATATCCAACTTCCTGTTGGGTTTGAGATATGGCTCCAAGAGACTTTTTCGTATGTTTTGGCATGTTTGAGGTGTGTGCCAATTTTCGTGCATGTGCGTGATTCGTGGATCGGGGGCTCGTCCGTTTAATTTTTCTAGGTGGCGCTGTCGAGTCATTTTGCCACGCCCACTTCCGAAACCCCTAAAACCCAGCCATTTACACCGCGTTTGGTGTGTGATCAAATTTTCGTGAGTTTTCGGGCATGTTTAGACCCTCAAAAGTGCCCCGATTGGGGGCGGAATAATAATAATAATAATAATTAAAGCTGCAAGCAGCGATGATAGGGACCTCGCACCCGGGCTCACCGCCACCCGGTGGCCTCAGGATGACAGAGAACAGCGAACAGTAATAATTTAAGCCGATATGTTTAAAAAAATCTGAGAAAATCACAGATTTATGCCAAACCTCCTCCTCTCAGCAGGTGGCGCTATGACTGTGACTCAAGATTGGCATGTAGATGTCACCAGGAGAGGAATCTTATCAACCATGTGAAGTTTCAGGCAGATCGAACATTGTTTAGCTGAGTTATAAGCCAAACTGCCTTTTGTCAGCAGGTGGCGCTACGACAGACTCAATGTTGTTATGTAGATGTGTTCAGGAGAGGACTTTTATCAACCATGTAAACTTTCAGGCAGATCGGACTTTGTGTGGTTGAGTTATAATGCAAACTACCATCTGCCAGCAAGTGGCGCTATAACTGTGACTTAAGATTGGCATGTAGATGCCTTCAGTAATGGAATTTAAACAACCATGTGAAGTTTCAGGCAGATCGGATGTTGTTTGGCTGAGTTATAAGCCTATCTACCTTCTGCCAGCAGGTGGCGTTATGACTGACTCATTACTGTTTTGGGGATGTGTTCAGAAGAGGACTTTTATGAGCCATGTGAAGTTTCAGGCTGATCTGACTTTGTGTGGTTGAGATATAAGGACTTCCTGTTCCACTGCGAAGCGTTGAGGTTTGTCATGCCGCCACGGACACACCCCTCTGCAAAAACTCTAGACCTTCACAAAATATCATCACTTAAGCTTTCAGATAACAACCCACCAAACTTGGTGCTGATACAAAAAAAAATAGTGGGAGGAGTTTGTTACTCTGTAAATCATGACATTTCCTGTGGCCAGCAGGTGGCGCTATAACTGTATCTGGATATTGGCATGTAACGTGTTCAGGTCAGGACTCTTATTAAACATGTGAATTTTGAGGCAGATCGGGTAATGCATGCCTAAGTTATAATGACTTCCGGTTTTGTGGCGAATCGTCAAAGTTTGCGGGGCCGCCACGGACACGCCCATCGACAAAAACTATAAAGCTCCGCAATTTAACATCGCCAAAGCCTTTAGATGACAAAACCCAATTTTGGTGTCGATAGCATAAAATCCCTAGGAGGAGTTCGTTAAGATACAACGCCTGGAAATGGCAAAAATGCCACTTATTTGCAGCAGGAAGTTAAAAATATCCGACTTCCTGTTGGGTTTGAGATATGGCTCCAAGAGACTTTTTCGTATGTTTTGGCGTGTTTGAGGTGTGTGCCAATTTTCGCGCATGTGCGTGATTCGTAGATCAGGGGCTCGTCCGTTTAATTTTTCTAGGTGGCGCTGTCGAGTCATTTTGCCACGCCCACTTCAATATTGTTATGTGGATGTGTTCAAGAGATGACGTTTATCAACCATGTGAAGTTTCAGGCAGATCAGACATTGTGTGGTTGAGTTATAAGGACTTCCTGTTCCTTGGCGAAGCGTTGAGGTTTGTCATGCCGCCACGGACACGCCCCTCTGCAAAAACTCTAGATCTTTACAATATATCACCGATAGAGCTTTCAGATGACACCACTCAATTTTGGTGCTGATAGCATAAAATTTGTGGGAGGAGTTTGTTACAGTGTAAAACATGACATTTCCTGTGGCCAGCAGGTGGCGCTATTTCTGTATCTGGATATCGGCATGTAAACGTGTTCAGGTCAGGACTCTTATCAAACGTGTGAATTTTGAGGCAGATCGGGTAATGCATGCCTGAGTTATAACGACTTCCTGTTTTGTGGCGAATCGCCAAAGTTTGCGAGGCCGCCACGGACACGCCCATCGACGAAAACTCTAAAGCTTCGCAATTTAACATCGCCAAGGCCTTTAGATGACAAAACCCAATTTTGGTGTCGATCGGATAAAATCCCTAGGAGGAGTTCGTTAAAATACAACGCCTGGAAATGGCAAAAACGCCACTTTTTCGCCGCAGGAAGTCAAAAATATCCGACTTCCTGTTGGGTTTGAGATATGGCTCCAAGAGACTTTTTCATATGTTTTGCCGTGTTTGAGGTGTGTGCCAATTTTCGTGCATGTGTGTGATTCGTGGATCGGGGGCTCGTCCGTTTAATTTTTCTAGGTGGCGCTGTCGAGTCATTTTGCCACGCCCACTTCCGTGACCCATATCAACCTGCTATTTACACGGGGTTTGGTGTGTGTGCAAATTTTCATGAGTTTTCGGGCATGTTTAGACCCTCAAAAGTGCCCCGATAGGGGGCGGAATAATAATAATAATAATAATAATAATAATAATAATAATAATAAAAAACGGAGCAATTCCAATAGGGCCTACGCACCGTTTCGGTGCTCGGTCCCTAATAATAATAAAAAACAGAGCAATTCCAATAGGGCCTTGCACCGTTCGGTGCTCGGTCCCTAAATAGAATTTAAAAAAATACTATTTTTAACTTTAGAAGTTTTTAATTAATGAATAGATTCTTTTAATTAATATACTTTCATTATATTTTATCAAACAAATTCTCAAAATATTATTAATACTATTTTTATGGATTATTTTATTCATTTTCTTTTCGGCTTAGCCTTTGTAGGGGAATTACCAACCTACGTCACACATGACATCACATGGATTCAACCGGTTGCAAAAAGAGAACGGCTGCAATAGCAAACACGCCATGTTGTGAGGTAGGATGCCAAAATCGAAAGTTCAAAAATAGAGAACTTAAAGAGCCCATATTATGGGTTTTTGAAAATTCCCCTCCATGTAGTGTGTAACACAGCTCTAAGTGAAGTGAAGTATCCAGCTAAGGCTTAAATCTGTTTGTGTACAGTGTTTAAAACTGTTGATTCATCTATAAAAGAGTCGACTCATAGTGCTTCAAACGAGTCACCTTTATACCGAGTCATTAGGTGTTTCGCCATGACATACGAACGAAACCAAGTTATTCACGTGCACGCGCAAACCCGGGAGATTTCAAACCTGAGGCCCCGCCCTCTGACGCAGTAACGCAGACACACACACACACCCACATACACACGCACACAAACATGCCGGTCGATTGAAGTCAAACTGCAGATGGATATTATCGAGCCTCTACCCAAAAATGAAACCTCAGCGTTATAACCAAGCAGTTGGAAACTACTGGAATATTCTCTTATCGCGTGCAAAGTCACGTGAAGCGTGCTGCTTTGTTTACGGAGCTCCGTGGACGAGGGTAGTGTGTGTGTGCGTGCGCTGTCGTCCGGAGGTATGTGTGTGTGTATGTGTGTGTGTGTGTGTGTGTTTGTGTGTGCGCGCGCGCGCGTTGTCGCCCGGAGGTCTGTGTGTTTGTGTGCGCGGACAATGGCAGTGTGTGTGTGTGTGTGTGTGTGTGTGTGTGTGTGTGTGTGTGTGTGTGTGTGTGTGTGTGTGTGTGTGTGTGTGTGTGTGTGTGTGTTTGTGTCTGTGAAAAGAGCAGAGTGAGACAAGCTTGGATATCTCCTCGACAGTTTTTGGAGTTTTTGCTCAATAAAATAGTTAATCGTCTGAATTTTCAAGTCCATCGTCTGTATTTACATTGACCCACTAGCAGCTAAAATCCACGCCTACACTATCGAGCGTGTATGAACTGTGATTACTTTTATATTGCTGATTAGCTGTTTGGCATTTCACTTTCTGACTGAAGGCAGTCGACCAATCGCAACAAGCTGTCATTGGTCCAATCAGCGCAGATTAGCTTCGCGCTAAGGAGGGGTTTGGGAACGAATGAATCACTGGACGATTCATACGGGAGTCGCTGGGATAATTAGGTAAAAATAAATGCAGATTATAAGACCATGAAAGTGTTTTTTGACCTTGCATGCATATTAGACTGTTATTGGAGACCCTCACAACCAATATATGACCCTATTTCATGTATAATATGGGCTCTTTAACTTTTACCGTACACCACACTGCTTTTAATGTCAACCGCATATCTCTTTAGCTAACAGCCATCAGAAGAGCTGAATGGAGAGAGGACATAATTAAAAGTGCTGGACTCTGCAGTTCTCATGTTATATCAGGTAAGTTCACGATATGCTGAATCATACACATTACTCATTTTTGATTGCAGCAATTATTTCAGCAAAAACAGTTAAATATGGTGAATTAAACTGCAGTCACTGAATGCTTAGAATGAAATGTAAACATGTGCGTTCACACACCCTGCCGTACAGGTGCAGATCGCTGTCAGAATGTAGTTGTTTTGCTTGTTGATGATTACCCAGGCCTTGTATCTTCTTTCCTTGTCTTTGGCTAGGCAGAACCTCAGTTTTTAGCCCTACATAGTGTTGAATCTGGTCATCATGGAGCATTATTTCTTGCACATGACCACACAGAACAACATTGTAGACATCCAAAGACTTGTAGGCCTTCAACTTCTCTCTTGCAAAATCACTCGGAGCTTCAGTGAGATAGTTGTATATTTGGGGCTGGATGCGTGACCATTTAGTCTTATCCAATATGCATTGGGAGGGTGCTATCGCAAATGGATCTATCAGATGAACGCCGCTCACTTTAATGTTAATTTAGCTGAATAACTGTGCTTATCACTGGGTGACGAGCTGTTATAATATGCTGAAAGCATTAAGCAAATAATATATATATAATATGTCATCAATATAACTTGTCTTTAAGACATCAACAAACTCTGTACTGCATCAGATGTCATTCCCTCGCCATAAATGCTAGCGCTCCCGGTTTTAAAACACACAACATGTCCAACCTTGAGGCGAATGGGCTACAGCAGCAGAAGACCACACCGGGTGCCGCTCCTGTCAGCTACTGTATTCTATAGTCTTTGGCGTAATATCTAAAGCAGTGTTTCTCCACTGGTGGTTCATTTCAGGGGGAACATTTTCAGTGGGTGGTCAAAAACAACAACAAACGCAAAAATGTTTTACTTATTTTGCTTATACCGGACTTTTATTTTGAATTGAGTGTTTGACATGTGTAATTTCATTTAATTATTGCAACAAATATGTTGAAATGCAAGTACGACCCCGAATATGTCAAGTATGGATATATATGTTGACGACAAAAAAAGACTTAAAGCCTCAGTGTCATATGTAGTGAGGTGCTCTCTCTCATAAGAGAGCATGAAACTTTCTAAATTAAAACAACATTTAGAAACCAGAAAACATGTTTTATTAACAGTTTATAATTAACAGTTTTTGTCGTTTTTACTTTGTAATATTTCTATACCCTGCTGAAAAAAACATCTTAAACCAGCCTAGGCTGGTTGGCTGGTTTTAGCTGGTTGACCAGGCTGGTTTTAGAGGGGTTTTGGCCACTTCCAGGCTGGTTTCCAGCCATTTCCAGCCTGGTCTTAGCTGGTCAGGCTGGGAGATGACCAGCTAAAACCAGCTTGACCAGCCTAGCCAAGCTGGGAGTCCAGCCAAAACCAGCTATGTCCAGCTTAAACCAGGCTGGTCAAGCTGGTTTTAGCTGGATTTGGCTGGTCATTTTCCAGCCAGACCAGCTAAGACCAGGCTGGAAATGGCTGAAACCAGCCTGGAAATGGCCAAAACCCCTCTAAAACCAGCCAACCAGCCTAGGCTGGTTTAAGCTGGATTTTTCAGCAGGGAAATGCAACGTATGAACACATACAGCCTCTTACAGACATTTAGTACTTATTTGAGTTCAAAAACACACGCAATATAGCCCACAGTCACTGCAGACCTCTCATCTGTGTCTGTAATCTTCAGCAGCACATGTAAGCTCTGTTAGAGAATCATTTTGTCATTCCCAGTTCATAATAGTCCAAAGGCGAAGATAATCATGGCAGTTTGTTCATGATTCAGGCTGCTAAAACAATTTTGCTCCTGTGTTTTGCCGGGCTTCTCTTTTTTGTCGCGCTTCACTCTCGCAGTCTTTTTTTCCTGAATGGATCAGATGACGAAGACACTTTAATAATCACACACACGTTATTATCATCAGCTCAAGAAGTTTGTTAAATCAAATATAGAAGTGATCGCAAGCTCCCGGAAGAAAGCGAATACCGCTCGCACTTTTAGACGGGCTCGTAAAGCAACAACAGGGCAGATTTTTCTTCTTGGATTTGTGTCTGTTCACCGAGACGACGACAAGGTTTGATTGAGCCCGGGTCATCTCATTATTATATGCATATAGTATTTCCATGTAATGTCTCGGCTTTGTATTTAAAAAAAACATGGCGGTTCCTTTGTTTACATTCTGTGTTGCTCAACGAGCTCGTGACGCATCTCTGTAACCAATCAGCATTCAGCTGCACGTGTAGCTCCACCTTTTGGTACCTTTTCGAAAGGGTGCTGAAAAAGTGGTACGGTACGGTTTGGTACGCTTTTATGGCCGTTTTCACTGTTAAAAAACCGAAACCGAACCGTACCGTACCACTCAGTGAAAACGGCCCATTAAAAAACGCCCATGTATTATTATCATTCAGATTGTAAAATAAGGGAATTGGCTGGTAAGTTTAAAATATTTAAATGTATGCCATTTAATTAGAAAAGTGGCAGTTTATTTATTAAATACATGGAAACAAAAAAAATAAATACACTTGAATATAGACAGTGGTTTTTACTACAGTAAACAGGTGGGTCGAGCCTATTTGGCTAACTCGGTACTCAAATGCTATGCCTGTGTCACCGACTCGGTCCCAGTCATTCCCCTCGCTGGCCAGCAGAGGCCGCCATCCCCGGACTTCTAATCATTACACCATCCACCTAGACTGATTGTGCACACACCTGAACTGAATCCCGTTAACGACCCACGCTCCCTATATAAGCCACACTCTAACACTAGTTCATTGCGAAGTCTTGGAAGACCCCGGCGTCGCAATTCCTCTCACTTCAGGAGCCGTTCGTTGGAGGGGGGCTCTGTCACCGACTCGGTCCCAGTCATTCCCCTCGCTGGCCAGCAGAGGCCGCCATCCTCAGACTTCTAAGCATTACATCATCCACCTAGACTGATTGTGCACACACCTGAACTGAATCCCGTAAACGACCCACGCTCCCTATATAGGCCACACTCTAACACTAGTTCATTGTGAAGTCTTGTTTAGCCCCAGCCAGCATTTCTGAGCGTTCTTTCCTGCCTGATCTTCTGTGCATTACCACGGACTGTTTCTGACTCTGAGTTGCCTTCTGCCTGCCCTTGACCCACGCTTGTTATACAGACTCTGAACCATGCCGCCTGCCACTGATCTATGCCTGGTAAACCACTCTGTGTCTGTCAGCCGCCAGCGCCACGATCTTTATTGAATACTGTTGATGTGAGTTCGCACTTTAGTGCGTGTTGGATGTTTGTGTTTGAACTGTGTCTAATAAATACTGCAAAATGCATCCCTCCGTGTCAGTCTCCACGTTACAGACTGTCTATGTAATACAGTGGAATACTAGTATACAACCCATATTAAACATTTTTAGGTGTATTACTATTAAATTACTAATAAATGTAATATTGGGATTTATATATAAGGGGCTGAGCCTCCCTAAAATGAAAATCCTAAAATCGCCTCTGTGTAGAGTGTCCTCTGCTTGTTGCTGTATGTGGGCAGAGTAATACACATGGGTGAAGGTATGGTACGAGGGCTGTTACTGGCTGAATATCTCATGGCTATCAGCCAATCAGATTCAAGAACTAGAAAGAACTGTTGTATAAACATCTAGAGTCAATCTCACACACACACACACACACACACAAAACTGCTTCATAAGGGCCCATCCAAGTGACCAGTATCATCAATATGGTGACCATGATTGTTTTCACACCTACATTGGCCTTTAAAGGGGGAATATATATGGTTTGGAAACCACAACCAAACACCACAAGCTATTTGAGTTAAATATAAAAGTCTATTTAAATGCAGGGTGTTTTGACAGCTTTTCTATAGGGTGTCATGACATCAAGCCAAGACAGGAACAACATTTCACAGTTAGCACGAAAGCCTGTTGCTTAACTCCACTGCTAGCTGATACTTGAAGCAAATGTAACAGCACTGAAGTCTGGCAGACACTTATCTTGATTTCAGGGTTTGTGTTTTATAGCTGATCAGTTTGCAGATTATACAACATATTTCTGCATTCATCTTTAAGTTCACTTGAGCATGATTTTATAGCTGGCGTATATGTAAAATAATGCAGTCCAATCGCAAGCATCTTGTTGAAGACAGTTATTAGCCCTCCTGTCATATTCAATATTATTCATATTTTCCAAGTGATGTTTAATGGAGCAAAGACATTTCCTACTATTATATTTCTTCTGGAGAATGCCTTTTTATTTTAATTTGTCAACAGCAGCAGCTAAGGTCAATATTATTTGTAAATAAAAATGTGTTGGAAATAAAACTGAATTAAACAGCACTATGTTTGTTAATTTGGCTGAAACAACAACAACAACAAAAATGAAAATACAGCTAAAGCCAATATTAATTACAAAAACAGGTATTGGGGAAAAAAATAATCAAACAGCATTTAGGAAATATCTGAAAAAAAAGCAATTAATTAAATATTGTGAGATTAATTTTTCTCTTCAACTCATTCGTTCATTCATTCTGCGTTGGCTTAGTCCCATATTTATCAGTGGTCACTATAGCAGGCGACAGTGCTAACCACTGAGCCACCGTGCCACCTCATGAAATTGCTACGGCATTCAATAAAAAATAAAAAAAACTTTTATCTTGCAACTTTAATGTATTTTGATATTTCCTTTTTAATCAGTCGGTCACATTCAAATCTTATTGACATTAATAATTAAGTGTTAAAGTGTCTTTTTTTGTACAATAATCTTACACAAATCATTGTTGTTATTGTTCAAACACACATGAACAGATTTAACCAATAGCAGCAGCTTAGGGCCCCAAGGAAACTTGAGGGCCCCCAATAATTATCCAGAAGTATAAATTATGCACATAACATCATTTTAAATCATATTTTGTATGATGAGGGTCGAACAAATGAAATTAACCTAACAACAACACCACAAAAAAGTCTTACAGCCCAATCATCGAGCAGTCCAGCTGTCAAATCAGGTTTCCCCCACAGTCCAAACACATGCGCTAGGTGAATTAACTAAATTGGCCGTAGTGTATGAGTGTTTGTGTGTGTGTGTGTGTGTGTGTGTGTGTGTGTGTGTATGGGTGTTTCCCAGTACTGGGTTGCAGCTGGAAGGGCACACGCTGTGTAACACATATGCTGGATAAGTTGGTGGTTCATTCCGCTGTGGCGACCCCTGATAAATAAGGGGTTAAGCTGAAGGAAAATAATGTTGCATCAAGATAAAAATAAATATAAAAACAAATAAATTATGATAAAAAATAATATAAAATAAACAAACAAGTCGGCACCAGTGGTGTAGTGGTTAGTGCGGACACATGCACTCCGGTGCTCGCGGCGACCCGGGTTTGATTCCGCCTCGCAGTCCTATGCCGATCCTTCCCCTCTCTCTGCTCCCCATGCTTTCCTGTCAATTCTCTCTATTGTCCTATCAAAAATAAATGTGAAAATACCGAAAAAAAAAAAAAAAAAAAACTATAAAAAAATAAATAAAAATAAATAAATAAATAAATATAAAAAATGCATATAAAAACAAATGTAAAAAATTAAATAAGTTATAATATAAAAAATAAAAAAGATGGATGGATAAGCGTCCTTGTGTGTTTTGTGTGTGTGTGTGTGTTTGTGTGTGTGTGTGTGTGTGTGTGTGCTTAAGCTGGTGGTTCATTCCGCTGTGGCAACCTCTGATAAATAAGGGACTAAGCTGAAGGAAAATTAATGTTGCATCAAGATAAAAATAAATAAAAATAATTAAATAATAAAACAAATAAATAATATAAAATAGATAAATAAT
>NC_141025.1:4882500-4892500 GCF_052040795.2 Danio rerio | reverse complement strand
CCTTTCTATCAGCTGGAACCAGTCTGGCCATTCTCCTCAGACCTCTGGCATCAACAAGGCATTTGCGCCCACAGAACTGGATATTTTTTCTTTGTCAGACCATTCTCTGTAAACCCTAGAGATGGTTGTGCGTTATAGTTCCAGTAGATCAGCAGTTTCTGAAATACTCAGACCAGCCTATTTGGCACCAACATCCATGTCACGTTCAAACTAAGTCACTTAAATCCTCTTTGTTTCCCATTCTGATGCTCGGTTTCAACTGCAGCAGATCGTCTTGACCATGTATGCCTAAATGCACTGAGTTGCTGCCATGTGATTGGCTAATTAGAAATTTGTGTTAACAAGCAGTTGGACAGGTGTTCCTAATAAAGTGGCCTGTGAGTGTATTTTGTAATATAAATGCAATGTCAACTTTTTTTTTTTTAATTATTTATAAATGAACTATTTGTATAAATATAAAAAAGAGAAGTCAACTTAATTCTATTTTACAATGACCTAATTTGGTTTGTTATCTAGTAACTATGACTCATTTTCTGACATAAATACTCAGTCAAAAGTGATTAGTTGATGTTACTTTAAAAAGCCCTCTTGGCTTAAAATTATTAATAATTGAACTACATAAATAAGTCAACTTAATTCCAATTTACTCAGTTTGGTTTATCTAGTATGTATGACTTGTTTTTTTTTTATATAAATATGACATGGCTTTATTTAAAAAAGTGAGTAAACCCGTTCTCTTAAAGATATTAATAGATAGGCATAATCATAAAAGTTAAGTCAATTCCAATTTACAATGGGTTTACTCATGTTAAGTCAAGTTTTATTGTCATCCCGCGACATGTGTGGACAAAGTGAAATTAACTGTGGTGTCTTGCAGGAAAAATATGAACACATTGGACGTAACAGCCATTTCAAACCTCTACATAACAGAGCGGTAATCTAACTATCCATATACTACAAATAGATAACTATACACATGACCTGAGGGTGCTGTCACACCTATGAATCGACTCAGTTGTTCCGAAACAGAGATTACAATTGTTACATTGTTGCTCTTTGCTCTTGGAGCAGTTCACTTTCACACTGCAAAGTTTCTAATCGGACCAAAAGAGCTAAAATAAGTCACGTGCGAGTAAACTCTCCTCACATTGGTCAGAGTGTCAGGGTTTATTTTGCAGCGTCCCGCTCAGCTGTCAGGAGAGGTGTTGGTTTGGTGATGATTGACAGGGTGCGCGCGCGACGTGTCTGAGGAGAGATGCGGGGGAGGGGTGAGAAGGGTGGGCGACGATGCCTATTTGAGGACCGGGAGGGAGACGCGAGATTACCGGGAGATCATCACTCGTTTGCGGGCATCCGGAGACTCGCTAAACTTCCCGCCCTACTCATAATTCTCTCTTCATATAGCCGTAAGCCTATTACACATCCATAAAACACTGTGATATAACCGCGCTCGGATCGGATCGCTTTCTCACTGCAATCGAACCGCTCCAGGGTTCGTTTCAATCGAGCCGAGACCACCTCATTCAAGCGATCTCGGAGCGATTACTTTGGCGTGGAACAGAGCGTGATTGCCCTGTTCACATATGCCAAACGAACCGCGCTAACTGGGCAAACGAGACACGTTCCGAAACAAAAGTGTAGGTGTGAAAGCACACTTAAACTAACTAAACAAGTACTTTTACACCAAACAGGACAATACTGTGCATGATATTGTGTTAAAGAGGTGTTAAACGTGTAAACATCTTGATGGTTCTGTGGGTCTCGTCTATCAAATCTGAGCTTTTTTGTTTGTTTGTTCTGTTGGATGCGGATCAGGTGATTGGCTGGGCCATTCTACAGCTTGATTTTCTTTAATTGAAAGCATCTGAGAGTCTCCTTGGCTGTGTTTTGGCTCATTGTCTTGCTGAAATGTCCATCATGGTTTCATCTTCATCCTCCTGCTAATGTAGATGTTGGGCTGAAGCTGCTGATGTTCATTTACACTGATGAAGGGCAGAGTGTTGCTGAAGAACTACTTAGAGATTTCAGCTGCTGTCTGGGCTTTCACTGCCAAACTACACCTCCCTTTCTTCATGTGTTCAATATTTTTTTTCTCTGTGTCATTTCATTTTATTATGTATAACTTGTTTGTAAACTAATTAGATTTGTTTTCTTTGCACATATGAATCTCTTTGGTGGTTACCAACATCCAGTTAAAAAAAAATCAACAGCTCAGTCAAAGTCAACAGCACCTTTAGAAATATGTTCTCTAAGAAAAATGGTGACGTGTTCTGTACTTATTTCCCACACTGTATTGAATGCAAAGCTAATGCACAACCAAAACATTGACAATAAACAGCATCACACTAGGATTTCGTTATGTATAGCATATCTGGGTTTAATTACAGTGTTTCATAAAGCAGAAATACAGCAGAAAAACAGCAAGCAACAGGCCATTACATGTAACTGTAGCTTGGCCGAAACCCCAAGAATGTCTCAGCAATCTGTCATAGAGCAATGAACACGCCAACAACAGCAGAAGACTGAATAACAACATGCTCTGATTCTCTGTCTATCACGCTTATTACAACATCATTTAAGATAACCTGAAAAGAGAAGTAAATATGATGTATATACAAGTCAAAAGAGAAAAGGAAAGAATATATTTACATTCGTCTTGTCTAAAACTGACAGAATTACACATCTCCAAATCCTTACTTTAGCTCAGAATTTATAATTGTTTTCCTATATAAATATTTAGGAAGCAAAATGCATCAAAATGATGACGTGTGCTGTTGCACAATGTTTATTTTGCAAGCACACATTGTTAGTCTTAAGGTAAACAATTAAACCCTGCGCCTAAATCCACTAAAACACAATTGTTTTGTTAATCTTTATTGAACTTTAACGAAGGTTTGACAGATTGGGTGAGATATTTTAGCCATGCCTCTTCAACCTCTAGTTAAAGTTGAGAAGAGAAACCTTATAATAAAGCCCAGCCTCCTACTAAATATTCTGTCTCAGTTGGACATACATCACACAAAAAACCCTGTCACACAATATTCAGTTTAAGTTGACAACAACATACTGAAATAAAACCCCGCCCCCAACTTAATATTCTGTGTTGGTTGGAATTATGTCATTGTACAAAAATAAACCCCGCCCCTTACTCAATATTCAGTTTGAGTTGAAAGCAGATCATCATACTAAAATAAAACCCCGCCCCCAACTTAATATTCTGTTTGTTTGAAATACATCATCACACTAAAATAAAATAAACGTCCCTTACTCAATATGCAGTTCCAGTTGCAAATATACCATCATACTGGAATAAAGCCCCGCCCCCTACTCAATATTCTGTTTTCAGTTAAAAACACATCATTATACTGAAATAAAACCCCACCCCCTACTCAATATTCAGTTCCAGTTGCATATATACACCATCATACTGGAATAAAGCCCCGCCCCCTACTCAATATTCAGCTCCAGTAGCAAATAATCATACTGAATATAAAACCCTGTCCCCTACTCAATATTCAGTTTTAGTCTAAAATGCATCATCATGCTGAAATAAAACCCCGCCCCCTACTCAATATTCAGTTTTAGTTTAAAATGCATCATCATACTGAAATAAAACCCCGCCCCCTACTCAATATTCAGTTTTAGTCTAAAATGCATCATCATACTGAAATAAAACCCCGCCCCCTACTCAATATTCAGCTCCAGTAGCAAATAATCATACTGAATATAAAACCCTGTCCCCTACTCAATATTCAGTTTTAGTCTAAAATGCATCATCATACTGAAATAAAACCCCGCCCCCTACTCAATATTCGGTTTTAGTCTAAAATGCATCATCATACTGAAATAAAACCCCGCCCCCTACTCAATATTCGGTTTTAGTCTAAAATGCATCATCATACTGAAATAAAACCCCGCCCCTACTCAATATTCTGGTTCAGTTGCAAATACATCATCAGACTGAAATAAAGTCCCGCCCCCTACTCAATATTCTGTTTCAGTTTATAATACATCATCATTCTAAAATAAAGCCCCGCCCCCTACTCAATATTCTGTTTCAGTTTATAATACATCATCATTCTGAAATAAAGCCCCGCCCCCTATTCAATATCCTGTTTCAATCTAAAATACATCATTATACTGAAATAAAGCCCCGCCCCCTAATCAATATTCTGTTCCAGTTGCAAATATATCAAAGATACTGAAATAAAAGTTGCAGCAACAGCTTTACATTTAAAGATGAACTGTTTTTTTTTTTTTTGGAACATTCCTATACAGGATGGATAGTATGCGAATTGGGACGCAGCATGTGTTTAGATGCACCATGACTTTTAAAGTTGTGTCCACTAAACTGAACAGCAGGTGGTCCTCCAGAGCGCTTCACTCCTCGCTGGTCATCTTGAGGAGACTCTGTTTGTCGATCTTGAAGAGTCTCCATCCCTCCTCCAGGGAGAGGTCGGACGCTCCTCGCCGCTTGTAGAACTCAATGGAGGTGGTGTTCCACTCTGCCACTATGAAGTGCATACTACTGCAGCGCGTCCTCACCGCCGTCTGCACACAAGCACACATGATGAGCATACACTCAGCAGGGGGAAGATCAGACGGCTGTAAAAGCTTAGATCATTAACCTGATCACTAATGATTAACTAGTGCTGTATACTTTGAGCTCTGATGTACACTGCACTTTAGCCCTTGAGGAGAAAACATGTTTTAAGTCTTAAAGGGATAGTTCACCCACCCACATATGAAGATTTCCTGCTAATTTACTCATCTACAGGTCATACAAGATGTAGGTTTTCTGCAGTAGAACATTCAACTTGTGCTTTTCAAAATTATGTGCACTAATGTTTCACAAATGTGCACTTTTAAAAATTAAGTGCACTTAATTTGAACTATTAAATTCACTTGTGCACTTTTCACAGTTACGTGCACTTTTTCACATTTACAGTAAGTGCACTTCTTTTTAACTATTAAGTGCACATGCGCTTTTCACAAGTGAGTGCTTTGATATTATTATCTGCATGTTTTCCAATTACGTGCACTTGTGCTTTTTCAGAAGTATGCACACTACTTTTTACATTTAAGTGCACTTCATTTGAACTATTAAGTTTACTTGTGCACTTTTTGTTATTATTATGTTCACTTTTTACAATTATGCTTACATATGGTTTTCTAAATTATGTGTACTACAGGCACTTTATTTTATCTATTAAGTGCACTTTTCACAAATATGTGCCCTTATTTTTCACATTTACTGTAAGTGCAATTGTTCACTATTAAGTGCACTTTTGTGCTTTTCACAGGTGCAGTTTTTGCTATTAAGTGCACTTTTTACAATTACATGCACTTGTGCTTTTCAAAACTATATGCACTACTGTTTTACGATTAAGTGCACTTATAACATTTAAGTGCACTTTATTTAATATTTTAAATTCACTTGTGCTCTTTTTGCAATTATGTGCACTTTTTCACATTTACTATAAGCACTTCTTCACTAGTTAGTGCACTTGTTCACTGGTAAGTGCACTTGTGCTCTTTTTGAAATTAAGAGCACTTATTCACTACTTAGTGCACTTGTGTGCTTTTTAAAAGTGCACTTTTTGTAATTATTAAGTCAACTTTACAATTATGTGCACTTGTACTTCTCAAAATTACATGCACTACTTTTTCACAATTATGTGCACTTTTAACAATTAAGTGGACTATTTAACTATTACGTTCACTTATGCACTTTTCACAATTATGTGCATTTTGTTACATTTACTGTAAGCACTCTTCTTCAACACTAAATGCATGTGTGCTTTTCACAAATGTACTTTTTGTTGTTATTATTATGTGCACTTTTTACAGTCATGCGCACTTCTGTTTTTCAAAATCATGTGCACTACTTTTTTACAATTACATGCACTTTTAACATTTAGGTGCAGTTTATTTTAAATATAAAGTTCACTTGCGATCATTTTGCAATTATGTGCACTTTTTCACATTTACTGTAAGCACACTTCTTCAATATTTAGTGCACTTGTTCAATGGTAAGTGCACTTGTGCTCTTTTTGCAATCATGTGCACTTTCACATTTGGTGTAAGTGCACTTCTTAACTATTTAGTGCACTTGTGTCCTTTTTAAAAGCGCACTTTTTGTAATTATTAAGTCAACTTTACAATTATGTGCACTTGTACTTTTAATAATTACATGCACTACTTTTTCACAATTATATGCACTTTTAACAATTAAGTGGACTATTTAACTATTACGTTCACTTATGCACTTTTCACAATTATGTGCATTTTGTTACATTTATTGTAAGCACTCTTCTTCAACACTAAATGCATGTGTACTTTTCACAAATGCAGTTTTTGTTATTATTATGTGCACTTTTTACAGTCATGCGCACTTCTGTTTTTCAAAATTATGTGCACTACTTTTTACAATTATGTGCACTTGTGCACTTTAAACATTCAAGTATGCTTTATTTTAAATATAAAATTCACTTGTGCTCTTTTTGCAATTATGTGCACTTTCACATTTACTGTAAGTGCACTTCTTCACTATTTAGTGCACTTGTTGTTATTAAGTCAACTTTATAATTATGTGCACTTGTGCTTCTCAAATTTACGTGCATTACTATTTACAATTACATGCACAATTATGTGCACTTTTCACATTTACTGTAAGTGCACTTCCTTTTTGACCATTAAGTGCACTTGTGTGCCTTTGATAAATGACTTTTTGTTGTAATTGTAAAAGGTTTACTTAATAACAACAAAAAGTGCATTATGAAAAGCACACAAGTGCACTTAATGGTCAAAAAGAAGTGCATTTAAAGGATTTGTGAAAAAGTAGGGCATGTAATTTTGAAAAGCACATGTGCATGTAAATGTAAAAGGTTCACTTAATAACATGCACATGTGCTTTTAAAAATTACGAGCACTACTTTTTCACAATTATGTGTACTTTTAACAATTAAGTGCACATCATTTACTATTAAGTTTACTTGTGTACTTTGTCACATTTGCTGTAAGTGCACTTCTTTTTTGACCATTAAGTGAACTTGTGTGCTTTTCATAAATGCACTTTTTGTTGTTGTTATTATTAAGAAAACCTTTTACAAATACATGCACATGTGCTTTTCAAAATTACATGCACTACTTTTTCACAAATACGTGCATTTCGAATAATTAAGTTATCCTATGCACTTTTTTACATTAACTGTAAGTGCACTTCTTTTTTTTACCATTAAGTGCACTTGTGTGCTTTTCATAAATGCACTTTTTGTTGTTATTAAGTAAACCTTTTACAATTACACAAGAGCACTTAATGGTAAAAAAATAAGTGCACTTACAGTAAACGTGAAAAGTGCACATAATTGTGAATGTAATTGTGAAAAATAATGCACATAAATTAAAAAAATTCCAACTTATATTTTTTAATTATTACGTTCACTTGTGCACTTTTTCCACATTTACTGTAATCGTTCTTCACTCTTAAATGCACGTATGGTTTCTACAAGTGCACTTTTTGCAATTTGTGCACTTCTTTTACACGCACTTCTTTTTCTCAATTACCGAAAGATTGCTTTTGCATTTCTCAACATACGTACTTTTGCACTTTTCCCCACTGAAGCTCTTCTTTTTATTTACTTATTTATTTTTGCAAATATATAAGAAGTGCATTTGTTTTGAATGTGGTTTGATTAACAGAGGAACTGCTCACTCATTGCCCACTGAAACAGATGTCAAGGTTAGACTCACCTGACTGAGTTTCTTCAGGATTTCAGACCCAATCCCGAAACCTAATTTGTGTAGATAGAAAAGCGTTACATTACAGTGTCTCACTAATCTGATCATCTAAAAATGACGAGCTCACATTCATACCCCGATACTCCTTCATGACGTAGAAATCTTCCAGGTAGAGCAGTTTCCCAATCCAGGGGTCATAGGTGAAATAATACATGGCAAAGCCAACGATCACATGACCTGGAAAAACAGCTCAATATCACTGCACTGCTGCTGTTTTCACTTTCACAATAAAAACATTTACATCGAGATGATATTCACAGCTTGTTTACAATTGGCTGTGGTTTACACCAACCCTCGCATACACCACAGTCACGTCATTCAGGTGTCAAATCTTCATTTAAGCCTTTTTCTTTCACTTTTGTTGTGTTGATTTGAGCATTTATATCACACTGCGAATTTCATTTTTTCAATTTAGCTTTATTTGTACAGCGCTTTTACAATGAAGATTGTGTCAAAGCAGCTTCACATAAAAGGTCATAGTAAATTGGAACAGTGTAGTTCAGTTTTTTAGAGTTTAAGTTTAGTTCAGCTCAGTTCAGTGAATCATTAATAAATCATTATTTTTACACTAAGAATGGTGTTTGTTTTTTGTGCAAATTCATACAATGTTTAAAATCAACATACATTTACTTAAAGAAACTGATACTAAGTCTTGTGAAAAATGAACTTAATTTAAGGGAAAAAAATGTTACTTTTCTTACACCATTGGTTGTTTTTTTTACTTGCTTTTAGCAAAAACTGTGACTTAAAAGGTAAAGACAAAATAAAATGTTTTCATATTTTTTTATATTTTGCAAACAATTTTTAACAGCACAAGGAATTTTTTTTTACTGTATTTACTATTATATTTTGCTTCTGAAAAAACTCTATTTCTTTTATTTTGGCTGAAATAAAAATAAATAAATAATAATAATAAATACAAACAAATACAAATAAAATAAACAAATAAAGAAATAAAAAACTAATAAAAATATAAATAAATAAATAAAAATTAATTTTAAAACAAATGTAAAATAAACTAAATAATAATAATCAACTATTTGTAAAAAAATAAAATATATTAACACTATTGTTTAAAAACAATTAAATAAAATAAATTATATTAAACTATAATAATAAATATAATAATATTTATTAATAATATATAAATTATACAATTTAAATTTAATGAAAAAACTAATTAAATTTATAATAAATAAATAAATAAATAAATAAATAAATAAACAAAATATAAAAAATAATAATAATATTTTTTAAAATAAAAATTAATTCCTATTATACTTTGCTTCTGAAGAAACTCCTATTTTTTTATTTTGGCTGAAGTAAAAAAATAGATGAATAAAAAATAAATAATAATAATAATAACAAATACAAAATAAAAATAAACAAACCAATAATCAAATAAAAATAATAAAAATATAAAAAATAAATAATAATAATAAATTATATGTTAAAATAACAAAATAAAATAGTTATTAAAACTATTGTTTAAAAACTATTGAATAAAACAAATTATATTAAACTATAATAATAAATATGATAATATTTATTATTAATAAATAAAAATAAAAATTGAAATGTAATTATTAATAAATAAATAGATAATACTAATAATTAATAAGTACAAATAATTTTTTAAAAACAAATGTATAAAAACTAAATAATAATAATAAATTTAACATAAAACTAATAAAAATAAAATATTTATAAAAACTAGTTAAAAAACTATGAAATAAAAAATAATAAATTATATTAATAAATATAATAACATTTGTTAATAATAAATACATTTAAATTAAACTAACAAATAAATAAATATAATAATATTAATAATAATAATCAATGAATAAATACAAAATAAACATAAATAAACAAATAAGAAATAATAAAAAGAAAAAAGAAAATGTATGAAAACAAGTGCATTAAAATAAATAATAGTTATAAATTATGTATAAAATAATGACAATAAAATTGTTATTGAAACTATTAAATAAAACAAATTAGATTTAAAAATGTAATATTTATTAATAATAAATAAACAGTTTTTAAAACTGTTTATAAAATAAATAAATAAACAGTATTTAAAACAAAATAAACTAATTTCCATCCCTACACTGTCAAAAATATTTATACATGAGCAGTTTTACATATTTTATTACACATTTTCCTATTTTTCTTCATTTATTTCTGCTTTTGATTT
>NC_141025.1:4830000-4877500 GCF_052040795.2 Danio rerio | reverse complement strand
ACGTATGTATTTTTATATATCACCTTTGGACGACACTTTTAACACAAGTTTAAATTCAATGTAAGGAAAACAAGTGAAAGGAAATATGAATGATATTTTCCAGAGTACTTTCATTAATGAACTCTATTAGGAAATTATCAACATATCAAACATTACATATTCATTATGAAAACTGCATCACAAAACAAAGAAACAAGCATGATCACAGCGTCACATTTGAATAACAAACACATTCATCATCAGTTTTAAGGCTTAAAAGCTGAACTTCATACCTTTATGAGTCGCAGTATGTCAGACACGTCCTTGGGTTCGGCTTTCCGTAATACATAACTGGCCATTTTCTTCTTCTTCTCTTGCTCTTTTTTCCTTTGCTGACTAGTCCTCGGTATGTGAAGTGTAGAATTATTTGTTTCTTCATCCGCTTCTCAGAGGTTCACCCTCAGCTACAGGTCTGAGATCTGCTTTCTGCTCGGACACACATGCAGCAGCTCTGGTTCATTTGTGCTCAGTTTTACCGAGCTGCTTCCTTTTATTGATGCCCAGAAAGGGGCGGAGACTTCAAGCCATGCCCACAAGAACAAACCCCTCCTGTTTGTCAATAATGATGCTATCATTCTGGAAAGATCATCACTGGTTAATGTATACACACACACACACACACTTGCAGATCATGCAATACATAAAGATCTCGATTTCTGATATTTATTTAAAGTTTATCTTTTGATCTGCTTATGTAACTGAACAAATAGTGGACGATATGCTGACTACAAGTGCTCATACAGATATGTAGAGATGTCTAATGGTTGATAACTAGATTATTTCTATAATGCATTTATGCAAAGTAGAATTAAAAGATAGTCAAGCCATATCTTGATTTTAAGTCAGAAAATGACATTTTAAAACAACACCTGTCATGTAGTAACTCCGTAAACATTAGTAGAATTCAGGTCAAAGGCCTCTTTCAGAGAACTAATACTAAAAAAAGCCCAGGTCCAGACCATATTGGTGGTAGGGTGCTACATACGTGTGCGGAACAGCTTTCTGAAATATTATTATTCTGAAATATTAATATTATTACTCTTATGCTACAAAGGGTTCCTGAAATCTGGAAGAAATCTGTTATTGTTCCTATAGCTAAAACCAAGTTTCCCCGGGAGTTAAATGATTTTAGACCTGTTGCTCTTACTTCATTATGTTGGCTTAAGAAAGCCAACATACTGTTATGCTACTCTGTCCTTGAAAACAAACGTATCTCCTCCTAGGCCGTTCATGCCACAAGGCCCAAATGTGGTCAAAATGTGCCTTCTGCATTCAGGATTGTTGCTATATCTCCTCATGCCTGTAAGACTTATTGTTTTTTTAATAAAAAATGTTAAATATTAAATTTTTATAGTTCGGGCATATAAAAAAATTATACAAGCCCCAAATTTGGCCAAAAACTGTTTTTAGATGCGTTGGATTTTGTTGCTATATCTTTAAGGTTTATCAGACTTATAGTTTTCCAATAAATAATTTTAAGCATTATTTTTCTTATAATATGGCAAGCCATTTTTGACTTAAACTGCATATTTTTTACTGATATGGCAAGCCATTTTTGCATGTATCACTTTCACACTTATTAAAGGGTCACGAAACACCAAAACACATTTTTTTGAGCTGTTGACAGTGGTATATGTGTCCCACACTGCTAAAAACACTATTAGGACACCTATATTTCACTAAAAAGTGTAAATTGGTTGTTTTTGCGTTATTTCAAGCAAATTCGTACTTCCTGTTTGAAACGAATTTTTGAAGCTGCGTCACGGTCATGACATAATAGTGTGTATTCCAGCGTGCAGACTGAACGTCTGTGCCAGAGTGTGTCTTATTACGTCTTACAGTGTGCTGCATAATGCATAAGTAAGGCTTGGTTCAAACCAATCAGCGCGCTCTATTGTGCAACTTCATTAATATTCATTATTGTCACCGTGTGTACGCCACAGAGATGCCACGTTGTGTTGGCAAAACAAGCGTGAAGTGTTGCTTTTATAGTTTGCTGCCATTAAGTTTTGTTTTCATTTTCTCTCTGTGAGAGCTCAGCTGGATCACGTGTGGATTAACAGTGTACGCGACGCTCGACAACAATAACTTGCGTGTCTAAGGAGGATTATTGTTTACCTGAGAGCTGTTCTCATCTGCAAACGCTGAGATCCGGATTCGCTTGTAGTCTCCTCTTCATAAAGACGCGGCTCTAGTTGCTGGTGATTGTCCTGTCTCTACAGATTTGGTAAGTGAGCGACCAGTGCTCTTTGTTTATTCAGTTTGTTCGTATCGAATTAAGTTAACTATTGCACTGAGTGCAGAAATGTTAGCACCGCATTTTGTAACCGGAATAACACACGCAGCTTTCTGACGCTACCTGCCGTGTGCATCTAAGTTTCCGGGAAATGCTGAGGTTTTTTTCTCTCATTCGCCGTGCGGTATCAAACGTCGCATGAAAAATACACGCTTAGAGCAGTTCCTCGAATCAAATATCGCGTTTGTCGCGAGGGGCATGAATGAATTCCCTGAATGAAAGAGCCAAACTGCAGTTAAAGTCCAACATTTAATAATTTGGCAAATAATTCGACTACAGATGTCCATGTAGGTTAAACACCATCACTTTCTCATAAGTGAGTATTTTGACTGAAACTCGCGCGTGCCCAAATAGACACTCCCACACCATCCCACTTTAGTTCCTCCGACACTCCCCCCTAAACAGAGCTGGACATGCCCACTTTTCTGACTTTTTCCAAAGTAGAGGTGTGAAAACACCCTGCTGAAACGAAGGGGTTTCATGGCCCTTTAAGCATTGTATTTCAAAAAAATACAGCAAGCCATTTTTACATAATGTTCATTCCCTTAGTGCCTTTATTAATCAGGGGTCGCCACAACGGAATAAACCGCTAACTTATCCAGCATTTGTTTTACACAGCGAATGCCCTTCCAGCCGCAACCCAACACCAGGAATACATAATGTTCAAGTCCAGTTTTTGACACTCATAAAGACTGTCATAGAAACATCGGGGTTGATTAAGATCACTCATATTGCCAAGAAGCTTTGATGTATCATCACTAACCTGTCAAATGTCCCCATAGCAATAAAACAGTATAACCTAGCAACCATTTAAAAATAGCAATATCTCTACATCAGAACATCGTAGGGACCTGGGCATTGGCTTGTTTGACTCATGCTAGCAAATGGGACTTCCGGTGTACTATGCATGGTAACAATGATAATGGAAGCCAAGTGCTAATAACAATTAGCTACATGCTATGAATGATTATCTAAATGCAATAACATATGCTAGAAATGCCTACTAAGTATTAGCATTTGATCAAACATGTACATGAGCATTGCCATTTAGCAACTGCTTAGCAACCACCTAACAATGCCTAATTGTTTTAGCAACTGCCTAGCAACCACTTAGCAACCGCCGCCGTGCTTCCTGCCGACTGCCATTCCCAGTCCTAGTGCAGTCACGTTGGCTTTCTCAAGCCAACATCAAAGTTTATCAACAAACTTTATTTTACATATTATCTATACAAAATGATCAGCACATTTAAAAAGGAAACTTGCAGAAACATCTTAAACAACAATAAACTTATATAATCTGATCACGAAATGGTCAAAAGATAAAAATAAAAGTATTACATATTTATTTGATAATAAAAACATTTAAATAAAACCTGCAGTGAGTACATTTCTGTGACCTGAAATAAAACAATCGCAAACAAAAACCCTTAATAAAAACTTGAAAAAATAAAAATATTAAAAGCCAACACATCTGCAAAGACCTTTAAGTTAAATGAAAATATAAAATATTCAATCCGGTGAAAACTGATCATTTTAATAGTATTATATTTGTCAAGATATACATATCTAAGATGACGCATACTTGTGTTTAATTGATTAAATTATTTATTTAATGCATTCGTGTAAAACTAAAAATAAATCATTTAATTATAAAAAATAGTAATGCCATATCTAGGGCCCTATCACACACCCGGCGCAATGTGGCGCAAGGCGCGACGCAATAGTTGTTTGCTAGTTTCAGCTTGGCGCAAGAGTCGTTTTGACGTTTTGCGCCACGCTGTTTAAATAGCAAATGCATTTGCGCTCATATGTGCGCCCATAGGCGTTCTGGTCTAAAAAGGAGGTGTGTTGAGGCGCACTGCTATTTTGAGGAACTATAATAAATTTTTCAATAGACCAAAACAAACCTGATCTATTGTCCAGTGCAGAGCGCGTTAGTTGTGCGCCTCACTTACACACTGCTTAATACACACAAGATGTAGAGCAATAAGCAAATATCTTTACAAATGAAAAAGAATTAAAATTTTAATTCTATAAACATGACTGCACCCTGATAAAAAAATGTAAATCCTACAAATCATTCGTGCATTACTTGCCGTTTTTACATGTGCAACCTTTAATAAATCAAAGTACATGTGCATAAATTGTGAATGTTTTACCATCAATTTGTCTTCTTTGTATTTTGCCATGATGTGCTCTTGTATTGTAAACATGACTTACAGTTGGACTACAGTTACAGCAAACATACAGAACAAGAGTCTAAAAAAACAGTGGTTAAACATTTCTCTGAATGTATAAAACCTTGTGTTAGTAACATTATTTTTCCTGCTGATGATCTATAGAGTTTCGACATCTATTAAATGAATGTGAAGCCTGGTCAAATGCATGCAACTAATGTAAAACTAGCTCAAGTCCTGTATAGACTATTTTTAAACGCTGTTTTTTTATATGCCACGGGACACAGAGAGGATATTAATGGAAAAGTTTCCAGTGTTTCTGCACCACACCTTTGACCTGAACATGTGACTGACCTTTGCTGCATGAACCAAAACACTCTACCGCAGTAAAATCAGCTCTCTGGAGAGTACTTTTCCACAGACATTGTGCTAGAAATGAAACCGCTCTGTTAGGAGATTAACCCTTAACTGACTGTAGCTTACTGCTAGCAATTGCCTAGTAGTTGCTGTATTTCATACCACAGCAGTATTACTGTAAAACTACATTAGTAATTAGGCTACTGTAAATTTATTACAGTATTTTACTGTTTTTTTTACCATGCTGAATCACAGCACTGCAGTGTTAATTTCAATAAGATCATTACAGTAGTTGCTGTACTTCATACAACAGTAAAATTACTGTAAAACAAGATTAGTAATTAGCAAACTATGAAATTTAACACAGCATTTAACTGCTTTTTTACCATGCTGACGCACAGTATCACACTGTTTTTTTTTTTCAATAAAATCATTACAGTAGTTGCTGTATTTTATACCACAGTAAAATAAAATCACAGTAAAAAATCTAGATTAGTAATTAGTATACTGTAAAATTTATCACATCATTTTACTTTTTTTTTGAGATGCTGAAGTACATTATTGTTAACAGTACTGTACTGTTATTACAGCTGCTTTGACAATATACATAAAGATTTAAAGACAAAGATGTATTACATGTATTTTCAAATAATAATACCGTACTTTAGAGCAATTTTACCTAGCAAAGTGTTTTTACAGTCAGATTGCATTACTGTATTAATATTTACAGTAGCAGATGATTTCTCAAAATGCATGGTAAATCTACAAATGAGGCACAGTTTGAGATTTAATCACAGAATTCATAATACTAAAACAAACGCAACAGATCTGCACAGAATCAGCGGTTGTATAAACAGACCTGTTTAGCTTTATTGTCTGCCTGTTTATACGTTTGCACTTTGGCCTTAACATCTGTCTGGGACGAGGTCAAGAAACATCTTATCTTAGTGTTTAACAGTGTGACACTATTATGGCAGCTGTACATGCTTGCGATAATAAAGGTCTTTCCGTAAAAACAGTCCACTGCTTCCCATTCACATGCACTCATGATGTTTGCTGTTTGTTCAAACTACTTAGTTAAACTGAGCTGAAACAACACAACTCTTTGTTTGTTTTTTTGGGGGGGCAACCTAATTGTTTTAAGCTCAATCTACTTCAATTTGTAAAAAACTAATAAGTTAACTTAATTCCTTCATGTTATCCCACCACAAATCAATTGTATTTTTTCAGTGTGCTTCATTTCAGCTCAGCACAGTTTGAATCAACTGCAAAGGCAGCAGCTCACTTATATCCTTGAGGGCGTACTCACACTATGCCATCCGTACCGTGCCCAGGCCCGTTTCCCGGATCGTTTGTGAAGTGTGAGTGCGCTGAATCGGGCTCAAGCACGGTTCACTTGGCCGGCCCTGGCCCGGTTGGAAGAGGTGTGCCTGAGCGCGGATCACTTGGGCTTTGGCACGGTACGCTTGTTTGTGAGTGCAAAACGCGCCAAAGCCCGAAACTGAAAGCAAGACGTGACTTTTAAACACTGTTACATATGGATTTATTAATCATTCTTACTGTTCAGTGAACGCAAACTGCCGTAGATTATCAAAGACGCGAACTCCTCACTGCACGACAGCTGCGCGCCTTCAGCAGACCTCCTCATTCCTGCAGCACGAGGGCTTTATAATTGTTTATGAGCGCCAAAAGTGGTGGATCTGTTCGGCGAAATATCTGACTGCGTGTCACCGCATCCCTAAGGACTGTTTGGCGAAATATTTGACGGCATATCAAACGACTGAAACTATATAACTAGAGAAATCTCCACTGTGCTGCAGAGTGAGTGAGAGCACTTCTCACTGAACAGCGCAGCAGCGATGACGTAAGCATGCCGAAGCCCTTTGTGGTGTGAGCGCGGGCCGTCGGGGGAGACGGGAGGGGGGACAAGCGTGCTTTGGCCCGGTTCGAGGCAACTGTACCTAGTGTGAGTACGGCCTGAAATACTCAGTGAGGTCTGGTATTTACTGGGGTCTGGAGGTTTTACTGGGGGTTATTACAATACTTATGAACTTTTATGACTTAAAGAAAATGTATACTGTTCGTAATCAATGTCAATGAAGTTACCATATACAATTGAGGGCAAAGCTATTGGCCCCCTGTGCAATATTTATTCTTCTATTTCCCAAATGATGTTAAACAGATTCAGGATTTTTTCACAGTATTTCCCATCATATTTGTTTCTTCTGGAGAAAGTCTTATTTGTTTTATTTCGGCTAGAATAAAAGCTGTTTTTTTTTTTTTTAAACACCATTTTAAGGTCAATATTATTAGCCCCTTTAAGCAATATTTGTTTTGGATTGTCTCCATAACAAACCACTGTTATACAATGACTTGCCTAATCACCCTAATTAACCTAGTTAAGCCTTTAAACGTCACTGTAAGCTGAACACTCGTATCTTGAAGAATATCTAGTCTAATATTATGTGCTGTCATCATGGCAAAGATAAAATAAATCAGTTATTAGAGATGAGTTATTCAAACTATCATCTTTAGAGATGTGTATCTCTCTGTTAAACAGAAATTGGGGAAATACTAATAAGTAATTGAAATTTAACAGGAGGATGAACAATTCTGAGTTCAACTGCATCTTCAAATGCAGAAATTCTGCATCCACGTCGCCCTCTAGTGTCACAATCATCAAGCTGATAGATTTACTTATAATTTCAGCGTTTTCAAAATTTTCACCAATAAATGATTATGTTTAATGATTTAAGTTAGAAACTTACAGAACTTGTATTGTAGGGACAGAAGTTCAAATATCATTAGATTTCAGACATCATTCATATAACAATTAATTCACTTAACAAAACATTCATTCATTTTCCTTTGGCTTAGTCCCTTATTCATCAGGGGTCGCCACAGCGGAATGAACTTCCAACTATTCCAGCTTACGTTTTACACAGCGGATGCCCTTCCAGCCACAACCCAGTACTGGGAAACATCTATACACACTCATTCATACTTACACACTAAGTTCATCAATTCCCCTATAGCGGATGTGTTTGGACTTTGGGGGAAACCGGCGCACCCGGAGAAAACCCACACCAACATGAGGAGAACATGCAAACTCCACACAGAAATGCCAACTGACCCTATCTTTTGAATATCTACATAGTTTTTTTATTAATTTTCAAGGTTTTTAAACTATTTAATTTGAGTTAATAATTTAACATTAAAAAAGTGTTTTTATGGTATGAGTCTTAGTTAAGTACACTACTTTTTATTATATTTTTGTTTTGTATTTTGACATTTTATTTTTATTTAAGTTGAGTTTTTATGGTTTGTCTTTTTATGTTTTATGGATCTTTTAAATATATACATGTATATATTTAAATATATATACATGAATATAAAAAAATAAATAAATAAATAAATATATATATATATATATATATATATATATATATATATATATATATATATATATATATATATATATATAGTTTATCCTAAAGATCTGAGTGATCTGTTGGGTTTGTATTCAGTCATCAAATCTGTAATGTATATATATATATATATATATATTTATACATATATTTATATATATATAAACTAGAAATTCCATGAGTTCAGTCAGAGCAGGGTGAATCAGCCCTCAGCTACTAACAGCGCCCCCCACTGCTGGAATCAGCTTCCAGAAATGATCAGATGTGCTCCAACATTAGGCACATTCACACAAAGACTATAGAATGCACAAGACAAGTCACTCGTATATTTTTGAATGGGGAAACATAGGAGCCAATCAGCGATCGCTATATGGCGAATAAAGCCCGCCTTCTAGTACAGGAGCCAATCAGACATCGATATAGAATGACAACTCTCCGGGGGAGGGACCAGATGTGAGTTTCTGCAGATTTCGTGCGATACAAACATTTAAAAATGACACTAAATAGACAGTTGTTGTTTAATTTTATTGGTTATTTATAATATGGAATGTAATCGTAAGCTTGGCAAGCAGTTTTGGAGAATCTGATGATTCCCCATTCAAACAGAATGCCCGAGCTGCCCGAGAGGCAGAAAGATGGCCACCGAGTGAAATGGCTTGCCTTAAAGAGACTTTGGTTCACATCAAGACTGAAAACGCATCTGTTTAGCTGTGCCTTTACTGAATGAGCACTGAGCTACTGTCGGGGTTCTGCCACTCTGGTCTTGGAAATTCTTGTTTTGGTGGCAGAGCTCTGACACTAGCTGTGTCTGGTCCTGTTTCTGTCATTGTGTGCGCGCGCCGTCGTGGGTGTACGCGGAGTGTGCGCGCTTCCGCTTGATGCGGTCGTGTGGGCTTTGCGTGCCTCAGACGCGTGCGCTCTTGTACTCGTGTTTGTGTTTTCGTCTGTCCGCAGTGTGGTGTTTCATTCCCAGCGTCTCAGTCTAGTTGGTTTCGGTTTTGGTCGGCGCTGAGACGAAGCATGCAAGCTGCGTGTGTGAGCGCACGGTGAGTGTTTTCAGTCATCGTGTGCTCGTGCCTTTCGTCTGTTGTCAAAGCACGTGGCTATGTGTTCACATTGTGGTCATGTGCTTTTGTCGTGTGCTTCAGTGTTGGGCTCGTGTTGTCATGAACATGCGGTTAATGAGTTCTCTCATTGGCTGCATGTTCTTGTCCTGTTTTATGTGAGCGTATGGCTTGTGATGTCTCTCTGTGTCATGCGCTCTCCCGTCTATTGTCTAGTCCCACCCTCCTTGTTAACTCATTATTAGTTTGTCATGTTCACCTGTGTGTCAATTTACTTTTGCTTTATAATCCCCTCATGTTTTCAGTCCTGTGCCAGTTCGTCGTCGATCTTTACCTGTTCTGGGGTCCGTTCTTCGTACGTGGATTACTCAGTTAGCTGAATTTGGATATTGATGATTTGACACGATCCAGGATCGTTTCGTTCTTCAGAGCTGATCCGAGAGTTGTTGTCATAGCAACAGTTCTGCTAGGTCAAACCTGATCGGGAGCAGGTTCAATTCATATAAACAGGATTAGATCGGGTCAGTTCAAGCAAAGATAATACAGAAAGTATGTTCCGAATTCTGATATTTTCTTACAGTAGTAGTATATACACTTGGGGAAATGGTACATATTTTTTAACTATATATATAAAGTTATAGTTATTAATAAAAAAAATAAAGTTATACATATTAATAAAACTTATGCAATTTGCACCCTCGAAATGAAAGTACAAAGACTGCCACCTGAGGCCTCATGTATCAACGCTGCGTACGCACAAAAACTTTGCGTACGCCAGGTTTCACGCTCAGAATGGCTCACGTTTGGATTTACTAACAATGAACTGAACGTGGGCATGTGCGCAGCTTCACGGCAGCTTTCTGGCAGGCGTACGCACATTTTTTGTGTGTGTCTGTTTTATTTCCATTGGCGACTCCTAGAGGCAGTTGTGATAAATTCTTTTCTACAAAGTGTCTGAGCCGTGCAATGGCAGCTGTATGAGACGGGTTCATCTAGCAGGTATATAAGGTTTCCATACCATACAGTTGACCAGCTAAACATTAAAGCACAATCTGCAGCGGTCGCCTGTTTTCCCAATCTAATCTGAGCAATCTACCGCACGCACATTGCTATAAAGACACTATCTGAAGATGAATTTGCATGCGTGAATCAGAAACATTTCCATTCAATAAATGTGCAAATAAATATGATGCACAAACTTATTGATGATTCCTACTTGTCTTCCTTGTGATAAATAGTGGGCAAAATCTGATATGTAGCGGGGGAAAAAAGAAGAAAGAGTTCATCAGACGCTGGATTCGAACCGAGTTCATGCTCGAAGGTGTCAATACATGATCACACGCGTCTTATGTGGTGCGCCACTGAGACTACTAAGGGTACTGCAACATTTTACAGATATAAACTACACTATTTCCTTTTTTAATCCATTCAGTGCGTTGTTCAGACCCAACTGTGTTAACCGCATCAGCTAAACTTTCCCCACTCTATTTTTTTTCTTTTGTTGTTAATTGGGGAGAACAAACTTGCAAATAACAGCGCTTTTCTCCGGTCTACCTCCGAAAGCAGCACCTCCAATTCACATTCTGTTCAAAGTTTCTCTTTTTGCTTGCTTATGCCTTTGCTTTTTGTTGGGTTTTGCCATTAGCATAGTCATTAGCATATTCATACGGGGGAGGAGGCAGGGAGTGGTTTTGTGCTCGTGCATGTTGCGCTCAGTTTCACGTTCATTCGGATGTACAAAAGAATATGCGTGAGATTCGGCGTACGCAGTGCTTCATACATCTGAACTTTTTCCTGCTTACGCACATTTGCAGCTTTGTGCGTACGCAATGTTTTAGTATGATTTCCATGCAAGTCTTCGTACATGAGGCCCCTGGTGGTGCAAAGAGAAAACTTATTGATATGAACTTTTTAGATCGCTTTAGTACAAATTGTGGATAATAGAAATGCACAATATGTCACTTTTTTTAAAGCAATAATACATTTCAGCAGTCATAAACATGTTTTGACAGTTAATATGCCGGTGATTTGATGCTTAACAAAAGTTGCAGACGCCTTTACCAATATGAAAATGCTTTTGTAAACAACCAGTTATTCTTTACACCGATTAAATAACGGCTACTATAATAAAGAAAATCTTTTCTAAATATGTAACTAAATAAATTAATTTGCATTGAAATACATGATGAATACTCTTGACACATGAAAGTGTAAAGCCTGCAGCTCACAACAAATGTGGAAGGTTATTGCGTGTCATATTTAACAAGTCGTTTACTGCTAATTTGATGTAATTTTGCTCACATGGATAATTGAATATTAATCAGATGATGTCATTACGCTGCTGTGCCGTCAGCCAATCGCTGCATTGCTGATCATGATTTCGAGGATCGATAGATCTGTCCTTCACAACACACCCATCGATCTCAGATCAGTTAATCCAGACATTCTAATCTGATTCGCGAACTTGTTTGAAGAACCAAATTAGCGAGAGATCAGTTATCGATATTAAAAGATCCAGGATCTGCCAAATAATCTTAGATCATTTAAGCGAGGTACGAAGAACGGACCCCTGCTGTATCCAGCCCTGCCTTGTCGTGCCTGCCCAGTCAAGTTTGTTTGTTTATTTATTTTATTAGTGTTTTCCCCCTCGGGGTTGTTTATTTTTGCCTTTTATTTTATTTTATTATAAATAAATACTACTTCACTCTGCTCTTGGGTCCTCGCTCCTTTTTCCCCACACCAAACGTGACAGCTACGTCTGACAGATCACACCATTGTCTTTCTTTTCTTTTTCATTCCTTTGTAACCTGTTTTAACACATTTTAATCAGTTTTTAATACTTTATTCTCTGTTATTTTATTTTCTTATACTTTGAATGATCATCAAGTATGACTTGTGCTTTATAAATAAGCTTGCCTTGCCTTAATTGATTTGTTCAATGTACTTTAGTTTTATAACCAAAAAACTAAAAATAAAATGCAAATACCTGTGCAAAAAATAAACAAAATTGGTATTTTTTGATTGATTTGTATTTATTTTCTTAATATCCCTGACACAAATATTTCCAATAACACAATAACGTCTGAATTTTGAATGCAGCCTTCTAGTTGCACACTGTTATCATCATACTCAGTGACTTTCTGAATATAATTTTCTACATCCTCTAAGATTTCCCTATTTTTTTCTCATGCACATGAATGATCAGACAAACTGCAGGAACAAAACAAAAGCAGGTTTATCAAAACTCCCCTTTTATTCCTTCTGCACTTTTGAAGGCAGAAACCAGAACAAAACAAAACCCCTTTAGTGAAACATTAAGCTCAGTTGAGTTTATCAAAGTACTTGAGTTTGCCTGCGGGGTCGGGGATAATCTGTGCGGAAACAGGAGAGATATAGAGAGATACTGAGACATGGGATCAGTCAACACAATATTTACAGAGAAACACACAGAAACATGTGCGCACGCACACACACACACGCGTATCTTACCGTATCACTGCCGGGTTTCCATCCAGCTGGACACACTGAAAGAAGAAAACAGACAGTCAGAAACAGCTAAACAAAAACACATTTACAGTTTATTTATTTATTTACTTGCTTAATTATTTATTTACTTGCTTTTTTATTTATATATTTATTTACTTGCTTATTTATTCATTTACTTGTTTATTTACTTGCTTATTTATTCATTTACTTGTTTATTTACTTGCTTATTTATTCATTTACTTGTTTATTTAGTTGCTTGTTTATTGATTTACTCATTTATTTATTTACTTATTTAATTTACTTGCTTGTTTGTTGATTTACTTGCTTATTTATTTACTTGATTGTTTGTTAATTTACTTGCTTGTTTATTTATTTACTTGATTGTTTGTTAATTTACTTATTTAATTTACTTGCTTGTTTATTTATTTACATATTTACTTGTTTGTTTATTTACTTGCTTGTTTATTGATTTACTTATTTATTTACTTGCTTGTTTGTTTATTTACTTATTTAATTTACTTGCTTGTTTATTTATTTACTTGTTTGTTTATTTATTTACTTGCTTGTTTATTGATTTACTTGTTTGTTTATTTATTTACTTGCTTGTTTATTGATTTACCTATTTATTTACTTGCTTGTTTGTTTATTAACTTATTTAATTTACTTGCTTGTTTATTAATTTACATATTTACTTGTTTGTTTATTTACTTGCTTGTTTATTTACTTGCTTATTTATTAATTTACATATTTACTTGTTTGTTTATTTACTTGCTTGTTTATTGATTTACTTATTTATTTACTTCCTTATTTATTTATTTACTTGCTTGTTTATTGATTTACTTTTTTACTTGAATGTTTGTTAATTTACTTATTTAATTTACTTTCTTGTTTATTTTTTTACTTGCTTGTTTATTTATTTACTTAATTTACTTTGCTTGTTTACTGATTTACTCATTTATTTACTTGCTTTTTTCTTCATTTACTTGCTTATTTATTCACTCATTAAATTAACTAGTTCGTTCATTTACTTACTTGTTTATTTATTTACTTGCTTGTTTATTGATTTACTTATTTATTTACCTGTTTATTCATTTATTTGTTTATTTACTTGCTTGTTTATTGATTAACTAATTTATTTACCTGTTTATTCATTTGTTTATTTACTTGCTTGTTTATTGATTTACTCGTTTATTTGCTTGTTTATTGATTTACTAGTTTATTTACTTGCTTGTTTATTTATTTACTTGATTAATTTACTTTGCTTGTTTATTTATTTACTTATTTAATTTACTTTGCTTGTTTATTGATTTACTTATTTACTTGCTTGTTTAAGTATTTACTTGTTTATTTACTTGATTGTTTATTTATTTACTTATTTATTTATTTGAATAGAATTTTTATTTAATTAATAAATCATAAATCAATGTTTTAGCTAGGGCAACTCCAGTAAACACTGTTATCATTTATATTTCTATTTATTACTCAAATGAATGTTTGTTAGTAAACAATTTGATTATCATCTTTTGATACATGCAATTTATTTCTAGATAAATAAATAAATAAATAAATTTAATGTGCATTGAGGCAGTGTGTGTTGTATAAACCCTGTTGTATAAATGCTGTACCTTCTCCATGTTTGTCTGTGTACTGGAAGGCCTGCACCAGTCTGAGGGTCTCGTCCACCGATCGGCCCACCGGCAGGTCATTCATAGTGATCTGTCTGAGGACACCTTTACCATCGATGATGAAGAGACCTCTGAAACACAAATGCCAATGAGGAACTGTTTTCGTTTCTTAAAAAACATTTCAGTGAACAGTTCATAAAACTTTTTATTATTTTAATTAGCATAAAGAACACACAAAAAACAACAACTAAAAGACACACTGAAATGAAAAGTCTAGGCCGAAACAGAAACTTCTGGAATAATAATTATTTATCGTTTTATTAAATAGTGGACCCTTTTTATATTTGCAGGTTTCTCAGCAGTGAAGTCGTCATAGTTGGTAAACTTAGAGCGCAGTGAATGGAAGAGAACAACCATCCCATGTGCTGAAATAATAAAAGAAAAACTCCACAATGTTGTTATCAAGACTTCAAGAAAAAGGGAAACAATAGTGTGAGACTGACAACGGCAGACAGAACAGAGAATAATGTCAGAAATACTGTGCTGCCCCCATAACTACTGCATTAAGCCTGGTTTATACTTCTGCGTTGTGACCGGCGTAACCAACAGCGCATGCAACACGTGTAGCTGTGCATTTATACTTCTGTGCGCTCTCTCTGTTGGTCAGCATTAACACTTCCAAAACGCTAGTTGGCAGTGAAGTGTTAATGTGTTTGTGTCGAGTTTCTTCGCTGGTGTTTTCCGGGATGTACAAGTGGCTCAAACTCGCTCATTTTGAGGCAGGAACCAGCAGACGTGCAACAACTTTAACTATGAGGTGAACACAAAACTAAACTTTCCATCCAGAGCTTCTTCACAGGACTCCACACTTGTAAACAATCGCTCCATCTGGCTCGCCAAGACTCGTCAGCGCTACCAAGCCGACCAATCCCAGAGCTTGTGCTACATGTCGTTACGACGTGTAGTTACATTTTTTGAGAGGTGCACGTCAGTGACGCCGATGGCCACGGCGTAGGGCTGTGCGTCGACGCATAGGCTGCGCTGTAGCATACGCGTGCGCTTGACGCAGAAGTATAAATCAGCCTTTAGAAACACCTCACTTAAGCGTTAATGTTTTATAGTAATTTGATGCAATGATGACATCATTCATACATAAATGCATATAAATGTTCACATGTTTATTTTTAACAACTTTCAAGGATTTCAGATGCTGATGACTGTTAAACGCTTCATAACAGTCTTGTAAAAAGGTTCCATATTAAGTCATATTGTAAGACTTTTTAAAATGTAACATTTTCACCTGGCAGTTTCACTTGGTAGTTAATGTATTTAATAAACTGTAAAGCAATCAACTAAAACAAACAACTAAACCAATGAACAATGCGTGTACATCCTTTAATAATCGCAGTTCAACATTTACTAATGGGTTATTAAAATTGTGTTTGTTAATATTAATGTACTGTAAGTTAACAGTATTTTACTGTACAGTAAGTCAGTGGTTCTCAAACTTTTTAGCCCGCGACCCCAAAAATAATCATATCAGTGGCTCGCGACCCCCATTTTTCAAGGTGGTTGTACTGTAAATATGTAAACGTTGCAGACACAACTATAGGCAAATATAAGCATGAGCTTATTGACAACACAAAAATGCAACAGTCTATTAGCCATATAATGTTTTTTAAAGTCATTTATGGATTTAATTACATTTTGCTTTTAAAATTAAAGGCTGATGGCTGATTGTTATTTTTATGTTGTTGTTTCTTTAATGCAACTATTAACTATATTCTGTCGGTTATGAATAAAATATGGTAATTCTGATAGTTTAATAAAATTTATTTGAGTTTTGGATATCACCAAGCGACCCCTTGTCATTGTCGCACGACCCCCCAGGGGACCCCGACCCCCACTTTGAGAACCACTGCAGTAAGTTAACTATTTTCATTAACTAATGTTAATAAACAATTAAATATTAAATATAAATAATTATTAAAAGATTATTCACAACTAAACTACACCTATTTTACTGTCAATGTCACCCAATTATGTTATTTTGCAGAAGCAGCTGTTAAGCTCCTTTTAAATATTTCACAAATTATGTTTATCAGAGCAAGGACATTTTCACAGTATGTCTGATTATATTTTTTTCTTCTGGAGAAAGAATTTTTTTTTTAACCCATTTTAAAAGGTCAAATTAATTATCAGCCCCCCTCTTTATTTTTCCCCAATTTCTGTTTAACGGAGAGAAGATTTGTTTAGCACATTTCTAAACATAATAATTTTAATAACTCATCTCTAATAACTGATTTATTTTATCTTTGTCATGAAGACAGTAAATAATATTTGACTGGATATTTTGGGATCAGCTTTCACTGCTATGCAGATGATACTCGATTATATATTTCAACTAAACCTGATGAGATGTCTGAAATGTCTAATGGCCTGTTTCCACTGAGTGGTATGATCCGGTACGGTTCGGTTTGGTACGCTTTTATGCAAATTATGTATCTCTGTAAAACAATAGCGTTCATCTGTGCGTCTAGCTCTGCCTTTTGGTACCCTTTCTTGTGTTTGGGTGCCGAAAAAGTGGTGCGGTATGGTTTGGTTCGGTAAGACTTTTGACAGTGGAAACAGCCATAAAAGCATACCAAACCGAACCGTACCGCACCACTCAGTGGAAACGGGCCATAAGTTACGGAGTATGCTATCCATCTCTGATGCAGAAAAGCTAGTCCATGCTTTTATGACTTCTAGGCTGGATTACTGTAATGCTCTGATCACTGGCTGCCCAGCATCCTCTATTTACAAACTTCAGTTAGTATAAAATACAGCAGTCAGAGTTCTGACCAGGTCTAGAAAATATGATCATATCACCCCAATTTTATCCTTCTTACACTGGCTGCCTGTTAAGTTTCGTATTGAATTTAAAATATTACTTCTTACCTATAAAGCTCTAAATAATCTAGCTCCTGTTTATCTAACCAACCTTCTGTCTCACAACAATCCAACTCGCTCTTTAAGATCTTAAAACTCAGGGCTTCTGGTAGTACCTAGAATAGCAAAGTCGAGTAAAGGAGGTCGAGAATTCTCGTTTATGGCTCCTACACTCTGGAATAGCTTTCCTGATAACGTCTGAGGCTCAGACACACTCTCCCAGTTCAAAACTAGATTAAAGACCTGTCTTTTTAGTAAAGCATACACTCAATGCATCACTTAGCGGGTTTCCTCACAGGTTTCTGCATCTTGCTTATATACACTATAAACAGCAGCTACACTAATTATTCTCTTTATTCTTCATTTCCACCTGGGGATACTCATCCGAGGTCCTCAGATTATGCAGAGTCACTGATTGGATCCAAGACCAGCGACGAGATGATCCCAAGGTTTCCAAACCCTGGACCAGGCCGTATCCTGAGCAGCTGCTGCGCTGGTCGTGGAGGAGTGGAGAGCATGAGACTGATTCCAGTGACGCTCCAGGGACAGACAAGTCTTCGCTGAGGCCAGCCTCCGCCGCTGGGACTGCAGCTCTGCACAAGACGTTTGGCCAGCGGAGAAATTAAAATGGTTGTGAACAACTGAGTCTGGTTTCTCTCAAGGTTTTTTTTCTTCACTTTCGCCAATTGGTGAAGTTTTTTTTCCCTCTCCGCTGTCGCCTCCAGCTTGCATGGTTCGGGATCTGTAGAGCTGCACATCGATGAATTTGCTCTTCAGTGCTTGGACTCCCAGTAATGATTTTAAAGCACACTGAACTGAGCTGAACTGAAATTAAACACTAAAAACTGAACTACACTGTTCCAATGACTATGACCATTTATGTGAAGCTGCTTTGACACAATCTACATTTTAAAAGTGCTATACAAATAAAGCTGAATTGAATTAAATATTCTTCAAGACACTTCTATACAGCTTTAAGTGACATTTAAAGGCTTAACTAGGTTAATTGGGTTAACTAGGCAGGTTAGGGTAATTAGGCAAGTCATTGTATAATGATGGTTTGTTCTGTAGATTATCTGGGTAAAATATAGCTTAAAGGGGCTAATAATTTTGACCCTAAAATTATTATTTTTTATTAAAACTGCTTCTATTCTAGCCGAAAAAAAGCAAATAAGACTTTCTCCAGAAGACAAACTATTATCAGACATACTGTGAAAATTTCCTTGCTCTGTTAAACATCATTTGGGAAATATTTAAAAATTAATGAAAAATTCTACTAATTCAACTGTTTAAATATCAGAAAAAACACCTGAATCAGTGACAATTCAACTCAGTTTTAAAACAAATAAAACACACACACACACAAGGCCCGTGTCAGTACCTGAGTGTGTGTCCCTGATCCTCAAGAAAGACGCCGTAGTCTTTGGAGATCTGATGAGTGAGGTCAGAAAGAAGAGGAATCTTCATTGGTCCCAAACCTCCTTGTTTCCTTGGTGTGTTGATCCTGATAACACACACGCACACACGTACGCACGCGCACACACGCACGCACGCACGCACGCACGCACGCACGCACGCACGCGCACACACACACACACACACACACACACACACACACACACACACACACACACACACACACACACACACACACACACACACACACACACACACACACACACACACACACGGTTATATACAGTTCGCCCTCCTGCGAATTTGTTTTTCCTTTTTCAAATATTTCCCAAATGATGTTTAACACAGTATTTCCTAGAATATTTTTTCTTCTGGAGAAAGTTTTATTTGTTTTATTTCAGCTAGAATAAAAGCAGATTTTTATTTAATTACCCTAACTTTAACCTAATTAACCTAGTAAAGCCTTTAAATGTCACTTTAAGCTGAATACTAGTATCCTGAAGAATATCTAGTCAAATATTATTCTGTCATCATGACAGAGAAAATAAATCAGTTATTAGAGATGAGTTATTAAAACTATTATGATTAGAAATGTGTTGCTAATTTCTCTGTTAAACAGAAATTGGGGAAATGTCATGTCTCTATCTGCATCCATGTAATGGCATGTAATATTGCCTCATATAAATTATAATAAATAATGTATGAAAGTACTAACTATGTATTTTGTGACAGCCTAATATAAATGCTAGAGCATAATATGAAACGATATGCTCGTTATTTTTTATTTCATTATTTTTCCTACCATTATTAAAGTCCTCAGTCAAGATTAGTAAGTGATTTTTTTCCTCATCTCTGTTTTTATTTGATCGATTATGACAAACACAATCAGCAGCAAGAATATAGCGCACTGTGACTTTAAAGGGCACATAGTTTACCCCTTTTTTATGATTTAATATTACTATTAAGGTTGTTGTGAGTGTGCCAGTTTAGGTTCAGTTCAACACACAGTTCAGATGTTTTTATTATAATGTGTTCAAGTGTTATTTTGGGGGCGTGTACACAGTCTGCTGTTTTAGGGGTTTTCCCGCCCAACGTATCAAGGGGCGGAGCCAAGAGCTCGCCCTCGCTGTGTTTGGGAACAACTAGGCAGACAGAGACGCTGCATGAGAAGATGAGCATTAAGCCTCGGCCACAGACCAAGCAGCGAGTACGCAATCATTCGTGTCTTTTTTTAGTTTCTCAGCAAACTGTGTGCTAGTTTAAAGTGCCGAGCTTGTACACAGACTAATAACCACACGCACTTAATTAACAGCTGCGACACGGCACCCCAGACACGGACATTCGCATGTTCAGATGGCACTTTGGTAGAGATCAGCGCAGGACTAAATATTGAATCCCACCAGGTTCTAGCCCGAATTCGAACGCTCCCGCTCATGTTCAGCATGTGTCCTGCTGCCCGACTTGCCCTGTTTTCTACCCGCCGCGCCCGTTTCCCACTAACAAGGGGGGAGAACAAAACCGAAAAACCACCCAGCTATATAGTCCAGCCAGGCTATAACAAGCTGTCTTTATGAAAACACACACATAAGCACGCTCACGCTCGCTCGCTCTCTCGCTCTCTCTCTCTCTCTCGCTCTCTCGCTCTCTCTCTCTCTCACACTCACACACACTCTCACACACACACACAATGTTCTCTCTCTCACACACACACAGCAAATGGCTGAAGTTTAAAGGTTCAGGACACCCTGGAGAACTTTTTTTTATATTAACAAATTTGTGTGTGTTGAGCATCAGTTAAGACAATGTTAGCACCTGTCAGCTTTAATTGTGGGGAAAACTGGATAATGTTGAGCTTTTGTCTGCTAATTTCAGCTTCCGGGTTTAAAATGATTTTTGGGACGGGATCAAAATCGGCGACGTAGCGCAAAACTGCAAGTGCAATGATGACGCGTTGGTTTCTCATTATTATTCATAGCGGAGTTTTCTTATCCTATGAGAAGAGCCGGCTGCTTAATTATTCATGAGAGCACGTGCTTTCCAAAGGCAGACCTGCCAGTTTCAAGCAAGGTGAGAGACACGGACCCACGGCACGCAGTAGCTGTTCACGAAGGCTCGTATGTGTTTGTTTTCATGATCCACGGGGTTTGTTGCATGTTTTTTCCCCGTGATCCTGTCAGGGCCGATCATACAGCAAAGCTGTGTGTGCTGCAAGCATTTTTGTCGGGAAAGCAGCACGAGAATTGAAGAATGGCGGACGCTGTCTTTTGTCAAGAGTTCGTTCACATTCAGACACATCACTGTGCTGCTGTGTTTGCCTAAATCCTCCATATTACCAACAGGGATAATGGTTAAAATAGGCAGGTATATACTTTAGACCCGGGGATCGAGGGAGAATTCTCATTTATAGGGTTTACATAAACACGACTATCTTTATAAGGATATAAATTGTGGTAATGTGTATATGAAACTACGAATAACAAATGTAGCAGGGCATTATATTACTGTTTATTTCTTTGCATTTTAACTTTGTGAACTATAAACTCATGCGTCTCCTCACGGTTTGCCTCATTTTGTGAGCTTAACTGACAACAGCAGTTGTTTGCTCACGTTCTCCCCTGCTGGCCACGCCCACTCCTGCCCTTTACTCGCGGAGCTCCACGCCCATTAATCATGCATCTTTTGAAAAAATTCTAAAGTAGACTTTAACCGAAAGTGGGGGGTGTCATGGCCCTTTAAGGTAGATGCAATGAAAAGTACACGTTTGCAAACCTACCGAATGCTGATCTTGTGAATGAGCCTTACATCTAAAAATAGAGCAAGGGTGTTCCTCTAGCGACACCGCTGTGACTCACACGCTGAAAATGGCGGACGTGAAACGACAAACTGAGGATATGGTGACACGCGCCTGTCAATCAATATTGGTGGGTGGGGGGAGCGCACTCCTACGTAAAGTTGCAGTCGATCTGAAAACCGCTCCAATTGGTCCACCGTTTTTATGTCGTTAAATTGAAAAAAAAAAAAGACTGTGTGTGTTTATATCACCCCAATATGACGGTCTATACACTATACTTATACACATGTCTGTCCAGACAACTTGAAAAGTAGATTTTTCACCATAGGTGCCCTTTAAGTAAGAGTGTGGCTGTTCTCACCAGGCCAGATGAGTAAACTGAGAGTCCACCGAGCAAGCGACCACCTCTGCATTAATGGCCTGAAACTCGTGCACACGATCACTGAAGGCGATGATCTCAGTCGGACACACAAACGTGCTGCGGAACAACACAAAAACAGGATAAATATATATGTAATGTGAGAAATCAGACATACTATGCATTTACAACGATCAAAAGGTTGTGCCAAAACAAATACGCATGTTATATGTTTTTGAAAGTAGTCTCTCGTGTAATGAATGCTGTATTTATCTGATTAAAAATAAAGAAATAACAAAAATCTCAGTTTAAAAAGGCCTTTTCTATTGTAATACACCTGAAATTGTAATTTGAATATTTATTATGTGACTACAAATGCACACACAGGCTTTTGTAAAGTCTAAATATATTTACAAATATATGAATAATATGTATAATGTTATGTTATATATATATATAAATATAAAACAATATTTTCTTTGCATGTATATACGGCATGTGTGTGTTTATAGATACAGTGCTCAGCGTAATTGAGTACAGCCCATTTTGAAGATGAATATTTTCCTCCATTTCTCAGTGAACATAGTCAATGCATTTGAACAAAACAGGTTTAGTAGACAGATAAATTTGTTAAAATAATATTTCAGTCACCAAACATATTTAGGAAGATAACACAATTAAATTCATCAAAATATTGCAAAATAATAAATAAAATTACAACCTACAAAATTTCAACTACATTTTTCTTCTCTTGATTTTTCCTCTTTTTAAAATTTTTTATTTAATATTTTTCTATAACATATAAATTTGGTCGTACTAGTTTTTGGACCGTTATCGCAAGTTATTTTGTTAGATAGGCTCCAGATTCGGCTTTAGTACTGACTAATCTAATGTACAGTTGAAGTCAGAATTATTAGCCCCCTCGTTTATTTTTTTTTCCCGCCGATTTCTGTTCAACGGAGAGCAGATTTTTTTCAGCACATGTCTAACAGAGTGGAGGAACTATGACGTCACTTTGTAGGCTAATCGGCTGCTAGCATAAAACTGGTTCCCTCGTGAAAATCCCTATAGGATTTTCCCATAGGCTTTTCGAAGATTGCAAATAATAAGCTCTGTGTTCAAACACTGTTCATGACACTTACACGTTTTGTTCAGCCGGATAATCCTCACACGAAAATACAACTTTGAACACTTTTGGATCTTGAATGCAAACGCAAGAACTGAAAAGCTAACATTAGGCTTTAAACGGACTACAGAGCCCTCGGGGCGCTCGCCTGTGACGTCAGCCCCACCCTGTTACAGATAACTTATCAAGCTTATATTTAGAAATAACGTCCATGACTAAGAGTTAATCTCTCTGTTTATTATATTATAATCCACGGTATATATTATAAACAAATAAATACGCAAAAAAACATAGACCTATGTGCCTTTTGGATTGTTTATTTACGTGGGAAATACATCTGTTTTGCTTTGCGGTTGTTCTAAAAGTTTTAAAACTGCGTGTATAAATCTGCCTACATAGTATTATCATAAGACATATTTAAATAAGTGTATTGCTCGCGTGCACACAGCCTGCGACGACAGAAATGAGGCGTGAGGAGAAACAAGTCTATCAAATGCCTAAGTTCCATCATGATTGACACAGAGCAACATTCAATATTCCTTTTATGTCATGAACTACAGCGAAAAGCAGCCCATACAGTCACATCTGCTTTACATTTTATGGAGTGTAAATATTGCAGGTATGACAGAGTTAAATGTGTTCAGATGAAGAAAACACTGAAAAATCACTTGATTACGTTAAAACGACAGTTAAAATGTGTGTATTTTTACACATTTATTCACACGTTTGCATTACTGAGGGTAGGAGAGAGACAGGCTGCACTGGTGAGCAGTATCTTCATAATATAGTTTAATTAAAATAAATGATCAACAAATGAATCTGTCTCGACAGCCTTTACATGTGAAGGCATTATCTACACACAATCTGAATTCCCAATTAGAAAAACACAACAAACTATAAAATACTATTCATGAAAATACCTAAATAACAGACAAATCCAAATGGCCAACACAAGCGAGCTGCACTCCAGACCAGATCAGCCTGATGCTGTATAATGTCTCCGACACCACCTGTAGTCCCATTTAGCAACTTGATAGCAACCGTCTTTTTAAAAAAGCATGGCCGAATTAAAAATTCTAGAGTGTGCTGTAACGCATGTGTTTTATGTCGTAGAACAAAACGTGAAAATATCTTGAATTTGTGTTTGCCACGGACCTTATTTAGGCGATTTTACTGAAACCCCATTCAAAAAACCCATTGACTTTGGGACGAGGGAACCGGAAGTGCTAAAATGCTAACTCGCTTCCGGTTTTTGCATACAAATTGACGTCATAGTTCCTCCACTCTATTATAATAGTTAACAACTCATTTCTAATAACTGATTTATTTTCTCTGTCATGATGACAGTAAATAATATTAGACTAGATATTCTTCAAGACACTTCTATACAGCTTACAGTGACATTTTAAGGCTTAACTAGGTTAATTAGATTAACTAGGCAGGTTAGGGGAATTAGGCAAGTCATTGTATAATGATGGTTTGTTCTGTAGACTATCTAAAAAAATATCTAGCTTAAAGGGGCTAATAATATTAATTTTTATAATGGTATTAAAAAATTAAAAACTGCAAATAAAACAAATAAGACTTTCTCCAGAGGACAAAATATTATCAGACATACTGTGAACATTTCCTTGCTCTGTTAAACATCATTTGGGAAATATTTAAAAAGAAGAAGAAAAAAATCAGGGAGCTAATAATTCTGACTTCAACTGTATATTCACAAACATATTATTTTAGAGCTTCCTATTAAACATATTAATTTAAGAGAGACATTCGTAAAAGAGGTGTACTTATATATACCGAGCACTGTACATAAATATACACAGAACACAAAAATGTATGTAAATGCAAACTTATTTTGTATGCAATTAGTCATAATTAATCATTTACAACACTAATGTTTTAATAATTTTAAACATTTTAATGTTAATTATCATTAATGTTAAATAATATTATGCTGCTTTATATTTTGGTGGAAAATGTCATACACTACAGTTCAAATGTCTGTATAGTAAGATTTTATTTTTAATAAACACTAATAATACATTACTGACAAGTACATCGAAATGCATTATGATTTATCCAAAAATAAAAAGCAGAAAAAACGTACTAAAACAGATAAATAATAAGAACAAGAATTAAAGACAGATTAAGCAAATTCGCAGTAATGATGCTGAAAATGCAACTTTAACCTCAAATAACAGCTGAGATAGATATTTACAAAATAAGTTGCAAGTTCAGATGCAAAAGCAGCTAAACGCCACTTCCACCAAAAATGAGCGAATGACATTGAGTGAATGCTTTAGGCGCTGGTTCAAACCTCGGCTCAGTTGGTGTTTCTGTGTGGAGTTTGCATGTTCTCCCTGCATTTGTGTGGGTTTCCTCCGGGTGCTCCCCCACAGTCCAAAGACATGCGGGACAGGTGAATTGGGTAGGCTAAATTGTCCGTGGTGTATGTATGTGTGTGTGTGTGTGTGGATGTTTCCCAGAGATGGGTTGCGGCTGGAAGGCCATCCGCTGCGTAAAAACGTGCTGGAAAAGTTGGCGGTTCATTCCGCTGTGGCGACCCCGGATTAATAAAGGGACTAAGCCGACAAAAAATTGGCTGAGCGAAAAAAAAAAAAAAAATGGGTGAAAGAAAAAAATGGGTGGGAGGAAAATATATATATTTCTAAGTTTTTGCACTCCCTCGCAAAGATGTTTTGCGTTCCTTTGCAAAACTGTTTCCCCACAAACACTTCCTGTTCACTTCACTCACGTTAACCCTCCCGTTTTTGCCGAAATTCTCCCGTATTTTACCATTCTACCCCACTTTATTTACATTACTGTGCGTCGATCGTCGCCTTTCATATGCTACCTCTGAACCAGTGAATGCATGTATAAGCGCTGACTGACCGACGCGCTTCATACAATACAATACAGCGTCTGTACGCGCCATTTAAAGGGACACTTCTGTTATCAAACAAGTGAGTTTATTGTACTGAGCGCGTCTGTCAGTCAGCGCTTATACATGCATTCACTGGTTCATAGGTAGCATATGAAAGGCGACGATCGACGCACAGATTTAATGTAAAGACAGTGGGGTAGAATGGTAAAATATGGGAGAGTTTCGGCAAAAACGAGAGGGTTTACATGAGTGAAGTGAACAGGAAGTGTTAGTGGAGAAACAGTTTTGTGAGGGAACGCAAAACATCTTTGCGAGAGAACGCAGAAACTTAGAAATATATATTTTCCTCCCACCCATTTTTTTCTTTCCACCCAGCCAATTTTTTTCTCCTCCACTACATCCCTTCCGGGGTTCCGTACTTGAAAGATTTCATTCATTTACTTTCCTTCTGCTGGGTCCATAGTTTATCAGGGGGTACCACAGTGGAATGAACCGCCACTTACTTGACAGATTTGTGTATTTTAAGTGGTTTGTGCATGTGTTTTATGTTTGATAAGATAATTTCTAATTGTATCTTTAGTAGTTTTCAACTAATAACAGTCTTGTCGCAATATGTGGATTTGGAGGGTTTTGCATAAAAAAGTACAAGTGGATTTAGCTGGTTTTGACGCAAAAGAAAATCTACCTTGTTAAAAAACAAACTAAACTGACATTTAAAAAAAAAAGGTATTTTATTAACCAGCTAATAACCTTATTACATATAAAATGAAACCTCTGAAACTAATCAGAGGAGCCTGATCAGGGCCGGAGTGGGACTCCTTTTTATCTCTGGAGTTTCAAGCCTGACCGGCCCACCTCAGTTGACGACTGACTATATTAAAACAATGTCATTTCCAATTCAGTTTCATATGACACCGTCACGTCTTTTTCAAGGACACAGCTGCTTTAGAACTTCAAATGTTTTTCATAAATAGGAGAACATTAATTTTTTATAGATATCCAGTCCTTTGTAACGGTCGTCACACACAAAAAAATGTACCCCTACATAAGTAACCAAAACAGTATTTAATGTCTTAACACTGAAAATGAAAAAATTATATTATACTCTGGCGAGGTTCGAACTCGGACCGGCGGCATCAAAACCTAACGTGCTAACCACTAGACCATGATGACGCTGTTAAGCACTGCACTGTTATCTGCTTTTATTGATGCCTACCTTATTCTTTTTCTCCCCTTTTTAGATTTCTGATCAAGTTAAGTCAGATATATGAATGTAGTGAATCATCTGATTTTCATTAAGCAGGTGTAATATTCATTAATATTCACTAAGGTTACGCTGTTTGGGGTGAAATGGGGTGCAGCTCGCAGGTAAATGATGATCAACATTAACCTGCAGGCTACATTTTGTTCACGGGGCTGCGAGAAAATTAATAAAAAAAGAGCGGAGCTGCGGCAAAAAAATAAATAAAAAGAGTCAGGTTATGGTCAAATAAACAAATAAATTAAAAAAGTGCAACTGCTGAGAGTGCAAGCAGCTAGGGACACCGGCCCTCGTGGCCAAAAAACGGACCGGCCCACCGGGAATTCTCCCGGTTCTCCCGATTAGCCAATCCGGGCCTGAGCCTGACAGAAAATGCTCATTCACAAAAAAAAGAGGTCTGATGGATTTAGAGGGTTTTGCATCTGAACTCTTCATGTAAATGTGCTCATTTTGATTTGACGTTGTCTATAATGTTACAATACATTACAACTACAATTCACCTCACTTATGTATAAATATGACTTAAGAGTAAATTAATAATAGCATGCTCACAAGTCCAGAGGGTAGAAGAAGAAAACCAGGTATTTTCCTATGTAATCTGACAGTTTCAGCTCTTTAAACTCTCCATTGATGACTGCTGTTCCTTCCCAGTGTGGTGCTGGTTTTGAGACTGAAAAATAAGTATATACCATCATTAGTCCATTACTGATGCAGAACTCTCAGTGCATAAACATGTGGAGGCCTGTCTCTTTAAGAGATTCAACAGCCTGGATCCAACCAATACTTCATGACGTGTCCTTAAAAACTGTCCCCGTTTTAGACAACACACACAGACAACACAAATTAATAAATGCATACTTTAAAATAATAAACAGCACATATTAATAACAACCCAAATACAAGTCAGGTAAATAAATAATTCTGATAATGCATCAGCTCAACTCACATGCAGAAAAAAAACATGAAAATCTTACTGGAGGGTTCAATATATTAAAAAAATACATTTTATAACAACAGAAAATACCCTAAAATTAAATTATCACTCATATTTCTTAAATTAGTGCAAATGCTAGCATGCTAATAGTTGACAGCTGTTAGATGTGCATGCAAAATAGCATCAAAATGGATGATTAAAAGCTAAAATAAACCACCGCAAGCAATTATTATAATTCAACTGCACGCACACAACATGCACACAGCCTAATTTGCATATGCAGATGAGTGTAACACACTTTTGGCTTTGCTCAGGTGTAAGGAATGATCAGAGACGGGCACGCGGAAAGCCTCTCCGGGATAAACGTGTCCTCCGGCGTAATTATAACACTCCTGCTCCCTCTTGCCGTTTGCACCGTCACACACAACCGACTCGCTGAGTAAAAACAGCGCGCAGAGCACACCGAGCCATTCCCGAGGCGTTTTAACGCAGCGACTGACATCCATTGCTGAGTCTTGCAGGAAGCACGTCTCTCTCGGTTTGATTATTATTCCTTCCTCCTTCTCCCGCGGCGCGGAAAGACATCACCGATCTGTATGAGAGGCGGATGGACTGCAGAGCATTACATTGAGCGGGTCTGACGTCGATGTTTATTCCATGGAGATCGACGTTTCCGACTATTAATATATTTGTTTCCTCTATTAAAGTTCATCAGTCATGCGCCACTGGAGAATTAAATTAACTCTTTAATTGTTTTTAATGGGGATCTGCTGTTTTAAGAATAATAACCATTATCGAGCAGTGATATATTTGTTTGAGTTTTTATTTTAGTTGTTTAATGCACCAGACATTCTGTTAGACAGGGGCCACCCCAATATCATAGTTGCTGATATTAATAAATAAATGAATAAATAAAATGCAGCCACTAAATTATTGTGGATTGATCAGCGCCACTGACGAAGCTGATTCACTGAGATTGCACACTTTTTATTAAGAAATTATTATTTTTGAAATGAGAAAGTTGTGTTTCATCTGATTGAAAACCACAAATCCAAAATAAATAACTAGATGCATTTTAAAAATCTGCTTTTCAAAATTTTGTTGGGTTTTGTTTGGTTTATTAATTCATTCATTAATCATATTCATTATTCATAATTCAATAATGTTGGACATGGCATATATTGTATGTTGTACAAGAAATAACTTACCTGAAAGAGGTTTTAGACTAAATATTGATTTTTATTTGGTTTGCACTTGTACTTGCGGAATAAATTACAATATTTCAAGAGTAATTATTGGAATTCATTAAAACTTCATTATTTATTTTACCAAAAACAAAAATATAACATTACTCCTTATTCACAATTTATACAGGTCCGTGTACGTTTTGTTCATTTGTTTTCCATTTTCAAACGGAATAAAGGAAATGGAGAAAACGGCCGTTTTTCCGTTTTTCCTTTTGCTCACGAGAAAACGAAAAAACGAGATTTTGGCTGGATTTTCGTTTTTTGGTTTAGGGTAGGAAAACAGATAAACGACTTTAAAATTCATTTTACACATGTAGGCGGTGCTGAAACGCCCACTTTCCTCTAACTGGTTAACCAAATCTGCGCTCGTGACGTCGTCCTCAAAATAAAAGCCTTACACGCAGGCTTTTAATTATTATTATTTAATTATATATATAAACAAAGTTTACATATTCTATCATTTGAACCACACACAGTTAGCAGGCTTACATTCATTGCGTATGTATAAATTAAATTAAAACGTAAATCAGCAGTATTCTTAGACATTTGTCATTAAAATAAGGTCATAGTTCACTGCCAAGCTTCTTGCTGCTGTGCACCTGATGCTGAGCAAAGAAAGCCATTTCCGAGCAGCACCTGGTTTACTTGATTGTTTCAGAGCTATTGTAGGCCTAAATAATAGCCTACTCTGTATAAAATAATAATTTATTATTATTATTATTATTAGGCCTATTATTATTATTATTATTAGGCCTAATATTATTAGTATTGTTATTATTATTATTTACTTAGTTATTCAATGGTTGTAAGAACACATTGGACCCTGCATGGGGCTATAATAAATGGTACCATTTGTTTCTATTGGATTTTCTCCTATTTTAATTTAATATATGCCTTTAGCCTATTGTAAATATTTATTTGATAATTAATACTTTTTTATTGCAACGTCAAAGTAGGCCTGTCTTATTATTATTATTTTTTGTTATTATTTTTTCGTTGTTGTTGTTATTATTATTGTAGCAGGGACATAGCCACAGGTGTGGCAGAGTGTGCTGGTGCCACCCAAAGTGGCATCTTGCACCTGAAAATAGATGCCTTCGCGCTCAAGCGCGCGCAAAAAACTTGCACAGGCAAAAGTAATGATGAATGAGTTGAAGGGAAAAAAACATTCTAATTATTTGTTAATAAAATAGTGCAACATTATTCTCAGTCAGTGTAGGCTGAAAAAATTAAGATCGCCAGCATTTCAAGGGTGGTTTTATTTTTAGTTCATTGTGACGCGCTATATTTCACTAAGGCTGCATGAGACTGCGCATCTTGCTTATTTTCTCTATTTTACATACAGAACATATCATACAGTCCAGGTTCTACCGTTCTAGTGAGTGTGGGGCATTGCTTTACAGTGGTAAAGTGGATTATTTCTTGGCAAATTCATAATGATTCACTTTGTTTAGTAATAAATTTCATAGTTATAAAATAACTACATTTCAAGAATATGTTAACACTTTCAACTATTTAGGATTATTTATTGCATCAAAAGTAATTTCAAAGTAACATTAAATGTACGTATAAACTGCTTAATTTGTGTGTGTAAACACCTAAGATGCAAAAAGCTTATTTAGACCAGAATAGGCCTACTAAATGCAACGGTCAATGTATGCAAACTTATGACCTAAAATGTCTTAAATGACTAAATTTAAGTCTTTTTAAGTTTTTAAATAATTTAAGTTTAACATAAATGATTTAAACTTTAAACTTCAAATTAACAGAGTATGGCAAATAAATTGTTTATTAAATGGAGGTCAGGTGTCTATGTTAATTATAATTATTAAATATTATGACACTAAAATTCAGTGGTGTATTGGAGAGTACGCACCTTTTAATTAATTAATTTTAAATAAGTGGTTTATCCTAAATAAAATGCAATGGGATCGGTGGATGTGCAATAGCTAAATAGTTTGAAAACCCCTGGTTCAGACTAGACGAGCTAGCTGTCTGTGCGCTGCACTAATAACTTGGCATTTGCTCTTTTCGGTGCTGCCAGATGCATTTATAGTCCATAAAAAATAAAAAAGGTAATTCGGTAAAGCGCGCGATGTGCGCAGAAATAAGCGCACTATATGCATATGTCAAATTAAGTTATCTTTTTCTTTAATCAAGACTTTTCCATTCGAGGAATTTTATTAATAGCTTAGTCCTTATAAACGATCAGTTTATAAAATACACAATTTACGGATCAAGCCTAATGAAGAATAAGAAGAATATGCAACGCATTATGATCCTTGAATGATCAGAGCGCATTTATATAAACTATATATTTTATATAATCCATAAATATTAAAAAACATTATACATTTAAAGTAATGGAACATTATATGTTATAAAATCTAAATTATTATTTAGGCTACAGGCTAAATAAAGGCGCCTTTTCGGGGCTGTTCAGCGCGTGCGTCAAAGAAAAGACATGACACAATCTCTATAAAAACTTGTTTATTTACAATATCTAAAGGGATATAAAACATCTAACATGCATCTCCATTCTCAACGAGTTTCTGTGTTCTGCATCCTTCACAGACCGAGGTCTCATTCCGAGGTAATCTGTAAATATTCTCATTTGGTTCTGGCACATTCTTGATTAAAGGTGAAACTGACCGGCGCAAAGGATGATTTGTCAGGGTGACTACAGTTATAATACAGGTTATGGAACTATTTCACTTTAATTTCATATTATTATTTTATTAAACAAACAAACCAGTTTTTGTTTTGGCTCTGCATGCAGCGTATTGGATGTTTGAAGCATTGCACTTCAAATGTTATTCCTTTTTTTTTATTGTATTTTTAATATTTTTAATTATACAACACAAAATTGGTTCTAAACAGATACATTTTCCTATAGGCTATGATGAAGTGTATATTTTTGTTCACACAGGTCCTATACAAAACTGTGTGGATGGATGATTTGTTTCTCCGTGAAAATCACTCATTTAATAAGCAAAACAGGCCAAAATGTTGTTTAGCTTGCGTCAAACTGGATAAACAATTTACAAACATATTGAATACAAAGGCTGGTCATTTTATGCAATGAGGGACAATAGGCCTATTACAAATTAAAGAAAATTATTTGCATATTAAAACGAAAATATATAATATAACAACAGATCCTACCTTGTAAGAAATGACTTTAGATAATGTAAATAAGCATCAAGTTTTTTTTTGAGATTGTGTGTCTAATTCAGCAGTGTAGTGCGTTCGCGTGGGTTTCCTCCGGGTGCTCCGGTTTTACCCACAGTCCAAAGACATGCGGTACAGGTGAATTGGGTAGGCTAAATTGTCCGTTCTGTATAAGTGTGTGTGTATGTGTGGATGTTTCCCAGAGATGGGTTGTGGCTGGAAGGGCATCCGCTGCGTAAAAACTTGCTAAATAAGTTGGCGGTTCATTCCGCTGTGGCGACCCCAGATTAATAAAGGGACTAAGCCGACAAGAAAATGAATGAATAATGTGCAATACTAATTTAAAATACGTATCACTAACCTTATATGTGAAATAGCAGGGCCCGCTGTAGCACTTTCTTAAAAAGAGCAAATGTCAAATTATTAGCGCAACGCACATGTAGCGAGCTCATCTTTTTGTCGAATCTACTAGACACAATTTTTTTATCAACTATAATGTGTTTAATTAGTTAATTTGAAATTTATTTCATTATTCCAGCAATAATTGTTGAGTGAAAGAATGCGCTAGAAATATGCATTGCGGCTCCCTTTATTGTACAGGCTTATTGCACTTAAACTTTTTTAGGTTCAGCTCTCGTATTAGTAAGGTTATGAGTAAATGTTATTTAAAATATTTAAAGCCTGCCATCTAGCCTACAATAACAGCAAATTTAATAATAAAAAAATAATAAGACAGGCCTACTTTGGCGTTGCAATAAAATAGTATTAATTATCAAATAAATAATTACAATATATAATTAAAATAGGAAGAAATAAATGAAAACAAATGGTACCCTTTGTTTTTATAGCAGGGCCCAAAGTGTTCTTATTCTGGTTCTGCTAACAACTATTAAAAAGAAAAAAAAACACACCAAACAATAAAAACACTAGTAACTGATAATAATAATAATAATAATAATAATTATTATTATTATTATTATTACTATTATTATTATAAAGCCCTTGCTCTGAAACAATCAAGTAAACCAGGTGCTGCTCGGAAATGGCTTTCTTTGCTCAGCATCAGGTGCACAGCAGCAAGAAGCTTGGCAGTGAACTATGACCTTATTTTAATGACAAATGTCTAAGAATACTGCTGATTTACGTTTTAATTTAATTTATACATACGCAATGAATGTAAGCCTGCTAACTGTGTGTGGTTCAAATGATAGAATATGTAAACTTTGTTTATATATATAATTAAATAATAATAATTAAAAGCCTGCGTGTAAGGCTTTTATTTTGAGGACGACGTCACGAGCGCAGATTTGGTTAACCAGTTAGAGGAAAGTGGGCGTTTCAGCACCGCCTACATGTGTAAAATGAATTTTAAAGTCGTTTATCTGTTTTCCTACCCTAAACCAAAAAACGAAAATCCAGCCAAAATCTCGTTTTTTCGTTTTCTCGTGAGCAAAAGGAAAAACGGAAAAACGGCCGTTTTCTCCATTTCCTTTATTCCGTTTGAAAATGGGAAACAAATGAACAAAACGTACACGGACCTATACACATTTCATAATTTTTTGTGTGCGACCCGGTCCGTGTACGTTGCGTTCATTCGATTTTTGATCTTAAACGAAATTTAAAAAACGAGGAAACGGCCGTTTTTCGTTTTTTATTTGGCTACAAAAAAATTAAATAAATGATTTTGGCTCGATTTTCTTTTTTTTGGTTTAGGGTAGGAAAACGGATAAATGACTTTAAAATTCATTATCCACATGTAGGCGGTTCTAAAACGCCTATTTCCTCTGATTGGTCAATCAAATCTGGGCTCCTGACGTCGCCTTCAAAATAACAGTCCTGTAGTCTTCGTCCTCTGCGGATCAGCACCCAGGCATTTAATATATTATATTTAATATATAATATATTAGCAGTATTATTAGACATTTATCATTACAATTTATCATTACTGTTATAGTTTGCCGCCAAATTTGCTGCTATGCACCTGATACTGAGCAAAAGATTTGAGAGCAGCACTTGGTTTGCACGATTGTTTCCAAGCTAGGCCTATATAATAATAATAATAATAATAATAATAATAATAATAATAATAATAATAATAATTATTATTATTATTATTATTATTATTATTATTATTATATAGTTTTTATTGTTTAGTTTTTATTTTTATAGTTGTTAGCAGGGCCAGAATAAGAGTTAATTGGAACACACACACACACACATTTTCTCTCACGCAGCATATATCACTGGTCGATAATGGTTATTATTCTTAAATAATTAAACATTTAAGACTTTTTTCAAATTTTAAAAGCGATTTTAACTGCGGTCATCCTGTCACTGAGTGGCGCAGTGCTTCCGTATACTAACTTCCGGTGCCGCTCCGTGTGGACAGTCGTGCGCTGGCGGGAGTTTGCCGGATTAAAGCCGTTTAAAACGAAGAAATCGGTCAGTACTTGACATTATAACGCTATTTTAATTTTTAACGGCTCGAATTGACATAAAAGAAGTGTTATAAATTATAATAATCGAATGTGTGCCTTTTTATTACGGTTATCTACTGTTTTCCTTACATAACTCGCCGGAGGCTTCATGAAACACGCCGTGTGTGCTGCTAATATTTGATTTTTCTTCTATAAACATGAATTACATCACATGTCCTGTCGATATCTATAATGGTTATCCATTTACACTTCACTGATTGTCGCCGATTGCTGAATTATTGAGCTCGACTCGGCTGTAATGCTAGCATGCTAGAATCATTAGCTTCCTTTTGTGTGTGTTAATCGATCAGAATTGTGTAACTGTTGTTATATCATGCGTTTAATCAACATATCTGCATAAAGATGAAATTAGTCTGTGTATAAGTTACGCGGAGAGATTTGAAAGTAATGTGGTTTGTGAATTGTCTATATTTACAGTCTCATTGAGGTCAACTTGGTTTAATAATCGCACATTCGTTCATTAACAGCTCCAATATTGTTTACCAAGCTATTTTGTATATTCTTTCTATAATCGCATTTAAGTATGACTTCCATATCATTAGTACTATTTAACTGACTATGAACTATGTACTCTGATAGTCATTGGCTGCTAATGACTTCCCTATTTTGAATTTGCAAATAAAACTTCTCTAAAATATGTTTTATTAAGGAGAAAGTCAGAATGTGCGAATATTAAACCAACGTTGCCTGAATTACTGTCTATCAGTACTGAGCTCTTTTGTTTCTACTCTCGTGTCAATCACAGCAAAGCTTTCCTGAAACTCGGCCTTCACTCAAACACAATGGGCGACAGTGATGACGAGTACGACCGCAGACGCAGAGACAAGTTCCGCCGGGAGAGGAGCGACTATGACCGGTCCAGGGAGAGAGAGGACCGCCGTAGGGATGACTGGAATGACCGGTGAGGGAGAAAGATTTAATCTTGTGAAATATAAATAATTGTCAGAATTTATTACCGTGTGCTTACACACACAAGGAATTTGTTTTAAACAGAGATGCAGTTACTCACAAAGCTCTGGATGTTGTTGAATTGCTCGTACAGATTTGTTTTACATTTAGTCATTTAGCAGACGCTTTTATCCAAAGCGACTTACAAATGAGGACAAGGAAGCAATTTACACAACTATAAGAGCAACAATGAATAAGTGCTGTAGGCAAGTTTCAGGTGTGTAAAGTGTAAGAAGCAAAACATTAGTCTTTTTTTATTTTGTAGTACAGTTAGTGGTGGAGTCAGAGAGGCAATTGCAGATTAGGAAGTGAAGTGGAGACTAAATAGTTGAGTTTTTGGTCGTTTCTTGAAGACAGCGAGTGACTCTGCCGTTCTGATGCAGTTAGGGAGTTCATTCCACCAACTGGGCAGATTGAATGCGAGAGTTTGGAAAAGTGATTTCTTCCCTCTTTGGGATGGAACCACGAGGCGACGTTCATTCACAGAACGCAAGTTTCTGGAGGGCACATAGATCTGCAGAAGTGAGAGCAGATAAGAAGGAGCAAAGCCAGAAGTCGCTTTGTAAGCAAACATCAGAGCTTTGAATTTGATGCGAGCAGCAACTGGCAGCCAGTGCAAACGGATGAGCAGCGGAGTGACATGTGCTCTTTTAGGTTCATTAAAGACCACTCGTGCTGCTGCGTTCTGAAGCAGCTGAAGAGGTTTGATAGAGTTAGCTGGAAGCCCGGCTAGTAGAGTTGCAGTAGTCCAGTCTGGAGAGAACAAGAGCTTGAAAAAGGAGTTGAGTTGCATGTTCAGATAGGAAGGGTCGGATCTTTATGATGTTATAGAGTGCGAATCTGCAAGATCGAGCAGCTCTACAGATGTGGTCAGAGAAGTTTAGTTGGTCATCAATCGTTACTCTAAGGCTTTTCACCATTTTGGATGAATTAATGGTTGCCCCATCCATCTGGATTGAAAAGTTATGGTGTAGAGTATATAAATATTCAGGTTATAAGGTGATGTGTACAAATGCATATGGAGAAAGTATCAGATTGTATATTGTTATACAGTGCTTTGTACAAGTGCGTATGAAGTATTGCACAGATTTATTGCACAGTAGGGGAATATTTAAGTGTTCATGAGGTAGATTGCCTGAGGAAAGAAACTTTTCCGGTGTCTGGCTGTTTTTGTGCTCGGTGCTCTTTAGCACCGACCGTACGATAACAGTTCTAACAGGAAGTGTGCTGGGTGTGAGGGGTCCAGGGTGAATTTGCAAGCCCTTTTACTAGCCCAGCTGAGCCGAACTAGACTGATTGAATAATTTATTTATAATTAAGGTGGAAGTAGGGCTGGGCAATATGATAATAAGGTAAAAATTGGTTCCCATCAAAAAGTAATTGCATCCAAAGTAAAAATTCTTTTTGATATAATTTGATCAATGACTAAACTATTATTTTAATAAATATATCTGTTTAATAAGACGGTTGTTAAAATGCTCCAAAATATATTGCCTATATTTACTGAGTAATGGATAAAAATATTCATTTACAAAATGAGGTAAAAAAAATAAATAAATAAAATAAATAGAGAACCTTTAAGTGCCATCTGAAAGTTTTTTTTTTTTTTTTTTTTCTAAAATGAGCATTTTTCTCAGCCTCAGATGTTTATGATCGATTATTTTACTTTAAAGGTGATGAAAAGAACCAATTATCTGCTTTAAAACTAGAATTACTGAATCTACACACAATTTCAGATGCCACTTTCATAATCAGAACATGTAAAACTCTTTCTTTTCTACATTTTCAAGTCAGAAGTTTACTCCGTCATATTAGATTTCTCACTTTATTTAGAACTTAAGAGGGAATATTTTGTTAAATTTAGAAATATCAAATGTTAATAAAATGTAAAACACTTGATTACTTGAAAAAGCTAATAATTACAGATCTAAAATAATAATAAAAAATAGGGCTAAATTAAATGTAAAATGTAAGCATTGTACTTTCAAGATTAAGTACTTATTCATGATATCTTTTATGCATATTTCTGTCTGCATCCTTGTAATGATGTTTAAAGCGCCCATCAAAATTATTACTGTAAACAGTGTATTTTGTGACTACCAAATAAACTAAAGAGCATAATATGAAAGAATAGAGACAGACTTTTTTATTTTGTCCACTTGATATCTAGATATATCGGATGGAGGTGGGGTTTTTTTTTAGTCTTGAGGGGCTTGTATATTTGCACGTTATTATATACTTTTGTTGTTTTTGTGGTTTACTGGCGGCCCTCGGCTCGGGAATGGGACCGGGGCCGAGAGCGTCGCAGCAGAGGGGAGTACCGGGACTACGACAGGGGCCGACGAGAGAGATTCTCCCCTCCACGACATGACATGAGCCCCCAACAGAAGCGCATGAGGAGAGACTGGTGAGAACCTGGGATTTTTTTAGGGGAAGAGAAATAGCTTTTGTAAGGTGGCTTGCTGTCTACAACCCATGCAATAGTTATGTCATATTTATTTTTTTTTTTTTTTACATCAGACAAATTTAAAAGTCAAGAACAAAAGAGGCGTATTAAAAAAAGGTTAATGTGTAGTGCAGCACTTTGCAAAGAAAATATATGCATTATTTGTTTGTTATTTTTTTAAATTTTGCTTTCAAAGTTGTTCAAATTTTTTTTTTAATTTTTCCTTTATTTTAATAAATCAAATCTTTACTTTTAATTTAAATAAATGGACAGTCTTTTCAAATTAATATTCATTGAAATGTTCAAACAATAAAGTTGAGTATTTGTATATTATAAAGAACTTTTTTTATAATTATAAAGTATTTAATAAGCGTATAACCTTTTATCCTTTACCCTTTTTAATTTCATTTAAGTTGTTTTATTTAATCACTAAAATTTTGCAATAAAATGGAATAAAAAAAAAATATTGATGCACCTTTGATTTTATTAATTTGCTTAAATATATCGATGATTTAGATCAGGTGTGTCCAATCTCGGTCCTGGAGGGCCGGTGTCCCTGCAGGTTTTAGCTCCAACTTGCTTCAACACACCTGCCTGGATGTTTCAAGTATACCTAGTAACACCTTGATTAGCTTGTTCAGGTGTGTTTGATTAGGGTTGGAGCTAAAATCTGCAGGACACCGGCCCTCCAGGAACAAGTTTGGTGACCACTGATTTAGATGATTCTTTATTTTAACAAGTAAATTGGTCAATACAGTTAATTTATTTTACCTCCAGTTCAATATTTTGGATTTTCTGCCAATATTTCATTCATTATGAGCAATGATATTTCTGCTTCTAGTCTTTGTTTTGATTTCCGATTGTTAAAATATGATTGATTTGTCTAAGCATTAAAAGACTAAACAGTTTCAAATATTAAGGAATGCTCCTGGATAAATCCATCAATGGTTCTGCACTTCAGTGTTTGGACTTTCAGCAGTGAAAATTAAACCACACTGAACTGAACTAAACTTCACCTCTGAAAACTGGACTGACACTGTTTCAATTGACTAAGAACTTCTGTGTTAAGCTTCTTTGACACAATCTACATTGTAAAAGTGCTATGGAAGTAAACATGAATAAAAAAAATAATAAATGGGTCTAAAACTGAACAGCAGTTTTACTTTAATGGACCTACAGCGATCTAATGATAGTAAACAAACTCTGTCCTACTACTTTTAGGGATGACCATGGAGGTGATCCGTACCATGGTGGCTATGATCTGGGTTATGGTGGCGGTGGAGGACCCAGCTACGCCCCTCCTCAGCCGTGGGGTCACCCTGACATGCACCTGATGCAGCCCCATCATGGAATCCCCATCCAGGCCAGGTGAGCGGATGCAAATCAGCATTGTTGTCAACCACTGATTGACACGTTAAGGTCTGCGTGAAATCACAATGTTAAATGTTTATTTTAACAGACATGACCTAGAGCTGGACAATAATTGGATATCAATATATATGGCGATTAGATTTTTATTTATTTTTTTTCAATAATGGTGATTATGATTTTTAAACCCATTTCCGGTATTTCGATATAAATTTGCATATATATATATATATATATATATATATATATATATATATATATATATATAAAATTTTTTTTTTTTTTTTTTTTATTACGTACAAGATCTTATAAGCTCAGCCGTGAAAAGCGTGATCATGTCACTTCAGGGTTCCTACGGGTGCTATAAATCCTGGAAAATGCTTGATTTTTAATATAGTGTTTTCAAGGTTAGAAAGGTGCTTGGATTTTGAACAAAGTGCTTAAACCTGCTTGAATTTAAAATTGCATTGCTTTCATAATAATTCGTTATCTTACATAGTTTTCCTTTAAGCTAAAAATTTATTTTGCACATAATCAAAACCATTTGACAGGTGGGACATTTGCCATACAGTTAAAACAGTACCTTAGTCCTAACCTAAAGTAATATTGACAATAATAAAAAGTAATATTGATGAACGCTTACAAACTGTCGTTTCCATATTTGGTGATGGATTTTCACAACAATTGACATAGAAACCGTTTATTCATTTACTGCAGGAATATTTTCTGACTCTTGATGATTTAATTTGTTATGAACTTTGAATAGCAGTGGACATGAAATATTACGAACGAGAAATCAACTTCAGGTAGAAAGAACAAACTTTAAAAGATACTTCATCCAATAACTGAACTTTCTATATATATATACTTATATAATAAGTTATATACTTATAACTTTCTATATATATAAACTATATATATATATATATATTTTATAATATATATATATATATATATATATATATATATATATATATATATATATATATATATATATATATATATATATATATATATATATATATATATATATATATATATATATATATGTATATATATATATATATGTATATCTTTACTGTTTTTGGGTGAACTATCCCAATATTTCTATGCTCCAAAATATTCAACAATTTAAGTTGAAATGTCATATTGTGTTTTTTTTTAAATAGCACAATGGATTTAAATGTGAATACGTGCATACAACATATGTAAATGTAATATACCATGGTTGTTAGGTGCTGAAAAACAAAAATGCACATTGAAAGTGCTTGAAAAGTGCTGGAATTTGAAGTTGGAAAAGGTGTAAGAACCCTGTCGCTTGCGTGATGACGTACATCACAGACACGCTGCTGGCAGTGCTCAGCAGTCGGCTCCGTCTCAGAAAGTTTTAGCTAAAAAATGGGAGCCCTGAATAAAGATGTGTATGAACAGGCTTTCACGAGTAAGAACCCATAATGCCGCTTTTGCGGCTTTTTTTGCTGAGCGAAAGCCAAAAGTAGGTGTGCGAGGAGCTCCAGCATAAACTGCAAACCTTTCACAAATGGTGAAAAGGCGTGTATGGAAAATACGGCGAATAAACTGTTCACTGCATTGCTTAATCTGAGCCGGATCTTGCTCCGGGAAATAGCAATATTCGGTCAGATATTCGTGCTTTGTATAACTTGTGCATGGTGAATACCTGCGTGTGTGCATGTGCGCGTGCGTGCGCGTGCGCGCGTGTGTGTGTGTGTGTGTGTGTGTGTGTGTGTGTGTGTGTGTGTGTGTGTGTGTGTGTGTGTGTGTGTGTGTGTGTGTGTGTGTGTGTGTGTGTGTGTGTGTGTGTGTGTGTGTGTGTGTGTGTGTGTGTGTGTGTGTGTGTGTGTGTGTGTGTGTGTGTGTGTGTGAGAGCTAGCGAAGCTGTGTGCAGTGTTGCCAGATGTTGCTGACTGATTCCATCCCCAAAACTCGCCGAAATGCAAAAACAACCACCCTATCAAATTCGAAACCGCCCAATCTGGCAACACTGGCTGAGTGCAATGTGTACACGCGCACACACATAAAGTCACTTTTGTCTAATCGGCTTTCTTACATTTACAATCACTCTCATTGATTGGTGATTATTGTTTTGAGTGCAGAGAGCAGCGAAAATGAATAATGACAAAGTGGCCTACTAAATAACGTATGTATTTTCAAAAATATAAATATATGAATAGACTATATAAAATATATAAGAACTATTTTGTTAAATGTTTTAGTTTAATTAGGTAATTAAATACACAAATATAAATAGACAGATAAAACCCTTAAAGGATGGTCAAGATGAAAAGCAATCGTAACTATCAATTTACTCATCTGTTTGTAAAGGCTAAATACAAATAAAAAGTGAACATTATTTTTTCTACTTTTTTTATTAAAAAAAAAAAGTTATAAGAGCCTGGAGGTATTAAAGACTTTGCAAATTCAGTTTGCAGACATCTATTCTGTGCGTTCTTGGCAGTTTTCCTACCTGGCTTTTTAATTTTGTCCATATCGATATCGGAATTATATCGTATCGACTGAAATTAAGAAATATATCGTGATAAAAAATTTTGCAATATAATCCAGCCTTAACATATACTATATAACTGCAGGTTAACTATGTTTATATATAATGAATCTCACTGTTAAAAGCTATTGTTTACTAGTTAAAGTTATAAGTAACTAAGTTATGGTAGCTAATAACCTTAACTTTTCTGAATTTGACTGTAATGCAATAATGTGCACATTTAGTAAAGCTGCTTTGAAACAATAATTGTTGTGAAAAGATCTATACAAGTAAACTTGAATAGAGTTTTGATAGCTCACATTATTCTTCAGGTGAACAATTAATCCATGCAATGTAATCCACTGAAAGGAATGTGTATTTAGATAATCTTCAAGGTCTGACCATTTGCTTCCACATTTGGAGTGGCTGTGCTTTTCACTTTGACGCTTCAGCCACAATATTCTTTAAGTCTTGTTTTTATATAGTGCTTGTTATAAATTATGTATCTGTGCACTTTAATATTTTGGAAAAAATTATTTACCCTTTTAATAAGTTTAAAAGACTTTACTTGTGTGATGCATTTAGGGCAGCGCTATCTGTTCTTTAGGGGGGGAGCAGGGCAATCAGGACACATCTTGTTTCTGCCCTGCTTTCATCCATTTATCAATTTTACCCTATTGTTAGCAATGCCAATCTTCCACCAATCCAATCAGTTTCAAAATGGTAAAATCATGCACCACTTTAAATACTTTTCTCATCATTCATTTGAGTGTTTCGTTTGGATGTATAGTTGAAGTCAGAATTATTAGCCCCCTTTTTTATTTTATTTTTATTTTAAATATTTCCAAATGATGTTTAACAGAGCAAGGAAATTTTCACAGTATGTCTGATAATATTTTTTCTTCTGGAGAGTCTTGTTTGTTTTATTTTGGCTAAATTAAAAGCAGTCATTAATTTTTTCAAAAACATTTTTGGGACAAAATTATTAGCCCCTCTAAGCTAATTTTTTTTCAATAATCTACAGAACAAACCATCATTATACAATAACTTGCCTAATTACCCTAACCTGCCTAGTTCACCTTATTAACCTACTGAATCCTTTAAATGTCACTTTAAGCTGTATAGAAGTGTCTTGAAAAATATCTAGTAAAATATTATTTACTGTCTTCATGTCAAAGATAAAATAAATCAGTTATTAGAAATACGTTTTTAAAACTATTATGCTTAGAAATGTGCTGAAACAATCTTCCCTCCATTAAACAGAAATTGGTGAAAAAAGTAAACAAGGGCGCTAATAATTCAGGGGGGCTAATAATTCTCACTTCAACTGTACATTACGATAGGAGAACTATGTATAACTTTTTTCATGTTAACTTTAACCACGCCCCTCATATAGGTAGTTTTCTAAGTGGTGATGATGTGCAAAAACAAAGTCCGCCCCATGCTCAATATTCCATTTCAGTTGGAAGTGCATCAACATACTAAAATAAGTCAATTCAACTTTTTTTAAAACTTAACTTTTAAACATTGAGGTTTGTCTTTCTCACTTTGCCATTACACATTTGTAACGTTAGAAGGTGGATGCTACATTTAAAGTCTCTGACAAATATAAATTTACATTGTTTATTTTGCTAGCACACATTGTACTTTAGATGAACTAAATTAATTTGTGCATATTAATCCATGGAAGGAAAAAGAGCTTGTTTATCCGCTTGTTAAGTGTGACGTCACGCGGAGCGGCTTCCGGGTCCAAGCGCTCTATTCAACTGAATGGGGAGATTCATGAAATGGTCATTTTAATCATTTACAAAGCGATTTAATACTTTTGAAAGTCATGATCGCAATATATATGTCCATGCCTAATATCCAATGGCCAGAAAGTGATTCATTGTTTTATAAATTGTTAATTTTGGTATTTGTTATAGAGCAAGCCCAGCGATTGTTGTGTACACGATGACTTTATGTAAAATTAACTTTAAATGTGTGATATGAATAAAAAGTGATCATAAACGAATGATTTCTCCACTCAAATGAATGGCGGCTTGGACCCGGAAACAGTATTACATATGTACAAACACATCACCAATTAACAAGCAGATATAATTCTTAGCCACGCCCCTCTTACCAATAGAATGCTTCAAGGGAATGATGTGCAAAAAGAAAGCTCCGCCTCCTACTTAATATCCCATTTAAGTTGGAAGTACATCAACATAATGAAATAAAAGTCTCCGTCTCTCCCAGATCACACTGACTTTAAAACCTTACAACTAAAAACTGCTTTTTCTAGAAAGACACTACCTTTTTTGATTTGCGATTTACACATTTGTAATGATAAAGGTGGATTTTTGGTACATTTTAAAGTCTGTGAAATCAAATTTACAATGTTTGGGATCATTGTTCCTATCTAATGTTCTTCTTTTCTATTGATTTTAATGTAAACACACATTTGACGCACACGTGTCATCATTATTTTCACATCTTTTTGAAGCACTGTGTTTTTAGATGCCCCTTCAATTGAAAAACCTGCCCCCTACTCAATATTCACTTTCAGTTGGAAGTACATCAACACACTGAAATAAATCTCGTCAACTTGCGATTCTCACAGACTTGAACCTGCTCTGGTCTTTCTCTCCAGGCTGGGAAACATCCACGATATGGATCTTGGTCCTCCTCCTCCTGTGATGAAGACCTTTAAGGAGTTTCTGATTTCTCTGGATGACTCTGTGGACGAGACGGAGTCGGTCAAACGCTACAATGAGTACAAGATTGATTTTAGGCGTCAGCAGATGCAGGACTTCTTCCTGGCCCATAAAGATGAAGAGTGGTACGAAAACAGTTCCTCTTTTTCACTCTATTATTTTAATTTCGCCAATATCTGTGCATTTAAACTAGACAGTCCTGCAGAGAGGAGGCTAGTGTTTGTGTCTATCATCCTCTGAACATCTGACTGTATTGCTATACTGTACTGCATTTGGCTTGCAAAATGGTTTAATTCTCAGAGTTTCTACAGGTTTTATCAAGTCAAATGGTAAACGGACTTAAGACCGTTTTAAGACCACTTTAAATGAAATTTCAGACTTGCACAAGCCAAAACGCTAAAACGAATGTTATTTGGAGGAAAAAGGAAGGAAGATAATTAAACCTTATTGGTAAATAGAGTAAATAAATAAACTTTTGAGATGGAATGATAGTATTTGGATGGGTGTAAGCTACGGATGCTCAAAATAATCCATTAACTGTTAACCGGAAGGGTGTGTTTGTAACCGATTGATGATATCAGTTAAACTATTAAAAATATTATTTTAGATATTTATAATTTTAGCTGATTTAATGCGAATTTTTATTTATTTATTTATTTTTCTCGCATTGAGTGGCATCTTTTGATTGTTTACTAAAAGCCGCAATTGTTTTGCTCGCGGCTCATCCCAGAGCAGCACTTTGTACTAGACCTCGCTGTTTCAAGTTATTCAGAGCTGTATGAATTTACAAATCTTGAATATCACAATATTATAAAATATTACAATTGTAACAACATAGACAGCAACACTCTTGTACAATCAATACCCAGCTGACTCGGTCTATCATAGTGACAAAAAAAGAGGACCTAAAACGCCTCACGCTTTTGGAATGGAAAAATCACGTTTGCTCTGATCAGACATATTTGTTAACTCGCGGGACGATAACGTATGACCACACGTGCCTACAGACGTATTTGCCAAAGAAGCAAAATAGAAGAAGAATATTGCTGTTTGATACAGACGAGTTGATGCCACACCAGCGCTGGTGCCGATGGCCTCCTGGATCTGCGTCATAAACACAACAAATAGGCTTTAGCTTTCATTTCACAGCTTTTAAAGCATGTATGCACATTAATGCAATATCATATTTAAACAACAAAATAGTTTACAAAAAGTCAACAAATGCGCACGTTGTCATTGTCTTTTCATCACGCAGCGCACGCACTTGAACAGCGAGAGAGAAAATCATATATCAAGACATAGCCTAATCTTTAAAATAATGATTTCTATCAAAAATGTAAAAAGGTTTTGTGATATAATAATAACAGCGGGGCTTTAAATAAATGCATATTTTCTGTGAAGCGAGCGATTTGAGGAAGTCTGCTATTTTATTTTTTTGAATGAAGAAAAAAAAAACATATGATTGGAAAAAAAAAGCCTATGCCCGTTCTTAAAAAGGATTCAGTCAGTGTTTTGGTTTTGTTCTCTTAATGAATTATTTAAGTGAAAATAGTTTAGGGCAGGCCTATTTATTTCATTCATTTGATTTATTTTATTCAGTTTTTCTATGGCGAAACGCAGATGCATGAAGATGCTCTTTTTTGTTATGTTGTGTTATTAATATGCTAGCATGTTAAAATAAATCAGTATTATAAAATGCAATATTTAATGTGTCAGACACAAAATAGACACGTCAATTTGTTTAATAAAATAATGATAATTTAATAGTAATATGACCAGTTAACCATTAATAACTGGTTAACAAGTGGCGGTTGTCGGTTAGGAAAATTAACCGAAGTGAGCATCCCTAGTGTTAGCCTAATTGTGTAGGTTTACATGGGCTTAGGAAAATTAAGACCTGTTGATTATTTAATACTTATTTAATTAATTAAATTGAATAATTTAATTTAATACCAAACAATATTTCAGAGAATTTAAGACTGAAAGGTCTAACATTTGGTTTTTGAAATTAAATTGAAAACATTAATGGCCTGCAGATCTTTTTGTACCATTAAATGCAACTTGCTCAAATATACAATATACTCGTACAGTTTAATGCAGGGGTGTCCAAACTTGGTCTTGGAGGTCGGGTGTCCTGCAGATTTTAGCTCCAACCTCAACACACCGGCAAGGATGTTTCTAGAAAGCCTAGTAAAGAGCTTGATTGGCTGGCCCATGTGTGTTTGATTGGGGTTGGAACTAGAATTTGAAGGACACCGGCCCTCCAGGACTGAGTTTGGGCACACCTGGTTTAATGGAAGGTAGTGCAGTCAGTGTTTAGAGGCTGAAGTACAATATTAACTGTAATATTTTTAAAGTTTTAGTTCATCCATCCATTTGATTTACTACTTGTATTCTCTTTTGGATGAACTATTACTTTAAAGATTGAGTGTTTTAATGGGATA